>NW_020664471.1:6774753-6831238 GCF_002925995.2 Terrapene triunguis
CCGAGGAGCGGCCCGTTCTGCAGCCGGGGCAGGGCTGCGCTACCGGCTCCGCCTGGGGGGTGAGCGCTGACAGCGGGAGAGCGGCGGGAGCCGGTAGCGCGGCCCTGCCCCGGCTTCAGAGGACAGGCCGCTCCTCGGCTTGTTCACGCCGCTCTCCCGCGGGAAGTGCCCCCCCCCCCCAAGCGGGAGCCGGTAGCGCGGCCCTGCTCCGGCTGCAGAGGACGGGGTAATATGGCGCCCGGGCAGTCCGCTCCTCCTCGGCTTGTCCCCGCCTCCGCCTCCTCTCTGCGCCACCTCCTGCCAGGGGAGGGGAGAGGGGAGCGGAGCGACAGCCCGGGCTGAGCCCAGCTCGTGCCAGGGCCAAGGCAAAGCCCAAGGATGAGCAGGGCTGGGATCCAGCAGCAGCCCCAACCCCTGGCCCTGGGAGCGGTGATGACCAGAGATGACTCCACCTCAGGCCAGATCTGCAGCAAGGTAAGAGTCGGGCCAGGCGGGAGGGTCCCCAGGACCCCTGGGGAGCTTCTGCGTGCTGGAACCCCAGAGGCTGCTGCCTCCCTCCCCTACAAATTATCTGTTTTCATTTTTTTTTAAATTTTAAACAGTCAAAACAAAACTACAAAGTGCAAACATGTGTAAAAGCCAAAAAAAAAGCGCGCGGGGGGGGGAGGGGAGCCAAAAAATTTTTTGCTTGGGGCAGCAAAAAACCTAGAGCCGGCCCTGATAGAAAGGAGTGAGGAGGGGCTTGGGGGACAGGCCAGAGCAGAAGCTGCAGATGGTGGAGGAGATGATTATTGAGGAAGAGCCCCTGCCTCCCCTCCCCCCCGCACATGTCCCTGCACAATGGAAAAATAATCCCAACTATATATAGAAAATGACGGGTCTAAATTAGCTGTTACCACTCAAAAAAAGAGATCTTGGAATCATCGTGGACATTTCGATTAAAACATCTGTTCAATATGCAGAGGCAGTCAAAAAAGTGAACAGAATGCTAGGAACCATTAGGAAAGGGATAGATAAGAAGACAGAAAATATCACTGCCACTGTAAGCCCATAGCAAGCCCACACCTGGAATACTGCACGCAGTTCTGGTTGCCACATCACAAATTCATATATATATTAGAATTGGAAAAAGTACAGAGAAAGGCAACAAAAATGATTAAGGATATGGAACAGTTTCCATATGAGGAGAGATTAAAGAGAATGGGACAGTTTAGCTTGGAAAAGAGATGACTAAGGGGGATATGCTAGAGGTCTATAAAGTCATGTCTGGTGTGGAGAAAGTGAATAAGGCAGTGTTATTTACCCCTTCACATAACACATGACTCAGGGGTCACCCAATGAAATTAATAGACAGCAGGCTTAAAACAAATATAAGAAAGTACTTCTTCGCACAACATAAAGTCAACCTGTAGAACTCATTACCAGGGGATGTCATGCCCAAAACTACAAGTGGGTTTAGAAAAGAATTAGATAACTTCATTGAGGATAGGTCCAGAATGGCTATTAGCCAAGGTGGTCAGGGATGCAACCCCATGCTCCCAGGGGCTCCTAAACCTTTGACTGCCAGAAGTTGGGACTGGACAACAGGGCATGGATTACTCAATAAATTGCCATGTTCTGTTCATTCCCTGTGAAAAATCTGGCAATGGCTACTGTTAGAAGACAGAATACTGGGCTAGATGGACCACTGATCTGACCCATTATGGCCATTCTTATGTTCTTAGCTCCATCCACCACATTTCAGACATGCCCTGTTTCAGAGGGTGCAAGCTGCTCTGCAGAGAATTGAGTCCAATGAGAAACTTGAAGCTCATGTTTCTACTGACACACTGGACAGTTAGTATTATTAATATGTCACTAGCTACTAAAGACTCCAAACAGAGTTGGGGTCCCACTGTGCTAGGCATTGTACAAATATAGAACAGAAGATAGTCCCTGCCCAAAGAGCTTACAATAAAAAACAACACAGATACAAACAGATACAAACAAAAAAGCAACTTGCCAAAAGTACAGTACAACTTGTTTCTAGCTTCCTCCTCAACATAATAAAACTTCTTCCCCCGCTAGCTTTTCCTTTTATATGACAAACCTCTTCCTCAACCAACTTCCCTGCATCCAGCTAACTGTCAAACTTCTACAAAGTCCTTGCTCAGCCTGAATGTCCTCCCCTCTTCACTCGCCCCATTTAGGAAAACTCTCAACCTCATTTGGGACAGAAAAATAAAACAAAAGAACCACCAAATGTGTGTTAAGGGTTGCTCTCAGCCCACTCTCACACTCCACTTAGTCTGTTAGATTTTTATAAGTAAAAAAAGTAAAACACACTTTATTCAGAGTCAAGAATCAAATAGCTGCATCCCACCTGCTCCCAGCAAATCCTTATACAATTGTTACTACTTTAGAAATGCAGATATATAAAATAATTAAACAATAAAACACAGAAAGGACAGAGACAGCCAAAAGGCTAGCACGAGAAAGGACTGTGACTTGTATCAGATAAAAAGACAGTGAGACTAGCAGTAAGGTGATCACAAAGCTGTCGATTCAGGGAAGAAAAGAGGTATTAAATTAATTCTACTGGTTTCTTATTAAAAAGACTTTCCCTCCCTAGTCAAGTATCCTTTTATTTCATTCTGTTTTGTTCACTTGGCTCCATTTTATTACTTGCTGTTCCTTTTCTCCAATCTTGCTTATAATCTTCATTCTAGTGTTTGGGATTCTTAAATTTGGCCGTTGCTGTATGTAAACTTATCCTTTGCCAATTAATTACCTACTTTTTTGTATCTATTTGCCCCTCATCATTCTCTTCTCTCATCCATCACTTTAGATGCTGGTTCTCCAATTCCTTGTCTCAAGTAAAATTATGTTCTGTTTTTTCAAATAGGTTGAGAAAGTCCCCAGAGACCAAACATTGAGACCTTTCTTTGTTTTCTGAATGTAAAATGAATTTTAAAAGATACTGGGTATAATAAAAAGCCCTCATTGTTCATAAATATTTTTCCGGACTGTGACACTTAAAATACCAATCCATGATATGTTATAAAGTCATGTATCTAGGATGTGTGTCCAGGATTATCTTTCTTTTGGCTATGAACCTTTTAAAGACATAGTTTTCAGATCAAAAGGAAGAAAAATACCTATGCGGGTGGGATAGAAAACATGTTTTCATAGATGAAAAATGAACTCTGTAGATTGCGAGATTAAATCTACCATACCACCTAGTAGGATATATCTTCAATACACTTTACAAGTTTCAACTTTTTCCTTCCCAAATGTAAAAACATCCTTTGTCTGTGACAGAATGATAGTACTGCTTTTCTGACTAATCATGGGGGACATTTAATAAGGATTCATAATATAAAACAGGTGCAAGAAATATGTACTTTAATGCATAACTGAACTCTTAAAAATAAGAGAAAAAATTAAGATTTCACTCAAGTTCAGCCTGCTCTTCAGGGAATCCAAATCAGTCAGGACTAAATCAAATTAACTGGCTAATGCTCAAAATAGTTTCACTTTTATAAAGATTTGAACGGAAAAAGAAGTACCTTGTGCCAACATAGTTTGCTTCTAACATCCACATTATTTAAGATATTACAAATATTATAATTTCCCTTTCATTAAACTATTAAGAGTTTACCATGGTGCTAACAATGGTGTTAATAAAAATAATTAATACATTTAGCCACATTAATTAGTTTAAATAAAACTTTAGATGTTGAAAAACACAGCCTATTTCTATATAAAATAGCTCCTGCTTTAAAGATAATTTACAAAAAGGCAACAGTATTGTTTGTTACATACTATGGTATACAAGTTAAAACTGTCTTTTAGGCCCTGAACCATGTACTGCTTTCTACAGGTTTGGGTTTTAGACCATTAAGAGGACAAATATATTAGTCATATTATGTCAAATATATATGCAAACCAGCTACATCTGTTTTGATTACAAGTACTGAGGATTATAAAACCCATCACAAAACGAATATTTTGCCACCTGCAAATTCACTGACTGTTTCAAATAAACCAGTACATTATATGGGGAGCAGCAGGGACTGCTATATTTAAGGTGTTCAGCAATTCTTAACAGTATTCAGAGCCAAAATGGGTTACATAACACATCCACACAGTTTAAAAAAAAATACAGAAAAGTGTACCGTGAACAAGACTCAATAGGATCATTTTTCTTGTTCATTGTGCATCTTGCAATGTAGAAAAATATAATGCCACTGGAGTTGGCACATGAATAAAGTTACTCAGCTGCCTGTTTGCACTCATGAAGTTACATTAATGCCCCAATCTTGCGAACATGTACATGCTTAACTGTACCGCCGCTTAACTTCAATGCGACAACTTGTAGTAGTAAAGTTAAGCAAATTATGTAACATCTCGTAGAACAGTGTACTACTCTGTGTTCCACTTTTAAAAAAACGGTTTTATATAAAAGTACACAGTAAGTTGTTATATAAAACTTACTACAGATTAAGGGCTACTCTATACTGAAGCTGTACTTCGACCTAAGTTACGCTATATCAGTTATGTAAATGAAGTCGACGTAACTTAGGTCGACTTACAGCAGTGTCTACACTGCGCTGTGTCGAAGGGAGACGCTCTTCCACCAGCTTACCTTCTGCCTGTCGGGGAGGTGGACTACAAACGGCGACGAGAGAGCGCTCTGCCATCAACTTAGCTTTTCTTCACCAGACCCGCTAAATCGACACCGCTGCATTGATCACAGCACAGTCGATTTAGCCGTAAGTATAGACAAGCCCTAAATGTAACAACACAGTGGAAAATAGATTGGCAGATATAGGTCATCTAAGTCTGCAGCTGAGTTAGTTTTGTAATTAGCTGTCTCATCCCAATTGACAAATCTCAGTCTGAAATGCATCTCAAGAAAGTTGTGCTGCTGACTGAAAAGAAAACATATAGTTCAGGGGTAGTCAATTATTTTTTGTAAAGGTCCAAATTTCTGGGTCAAGAAAATATTCCAGAGAAAAAAATAAAAATAATAAAACAATAATAAGTAAATAATAAGATTTTGGGGTCAGTTCAAAAGCATCTGGCGATCCAGATTTGGCTTGCGGTCCGCCTATTGACTACCTCTAAATCAGGCCCCAAGTCAGTAGCTAAGGTGACTGAATTCAATTATAGTTTTTCATTAATTTCAGTAGGCTCTGAATCAGGCCCTAAATTATTGTAATAAATGTAGAGAAGAATTTATTCTATAAAAAGTCTTTCTATAAAAATATTCTGGAACACTGTGCCAATGAAAATATATTGTTAATATACAATAAAGAACAATTTTTATAAGTACAAGGTTTAAAAATTTTCTTTCATATTTTTAGCACTTGTAGAAATTTTTTGAAAAGTTCTGCATTTTTAAGATATTTTAAAATTCTGTAATTGTCATCTATTTTGTCCAGTTTAAATATTATTTTATATTATTTGAGAAATTGTGTGTGTGTGTATGGACTATATCTTCAGATTTTTAAAAAAAAAATTAAATAAATAAAATGAACAACAATTTTAATTCCTGTTTGGTGTATACGCACAGTTAATATATCATTAGGAGAAATATCTTATTGTGATGTATATTCATATTTGTGTATAAATAAATATGAAGGCATTTTCATAGAATCATAAAACTGGAAGGGTCCTCGAGAGGTCATCTAGTTCAATCCCCTGCACTCAAGGCAGGACTAAGTATTATCTAGACCATCCCTGGCAGGTATTTGTCTAACCTGCTTTTAAAAATCACCAATGATGGAGATTCCACAACCTCCCTAGGCAACTTATTCCAGTGCTTAACCACTCTGGCAGTTAGGAAGTTTTTCCTAATGTCCAACCTAAACCGCCCTTGCTGCAATTTAAACCCATTGCTTCTTGTCCTATCCTCAGAGATTAAGAACAACATTTTTTCTCCCTCCTCCTTATAACAACCTTTTATGTACTTGAAAACTGTTATGTCCCCTCTCAGTCTTCTCTTTTCCAGACTAAACAAACCCAATTTTTTCAATCTTCCCTCATAGGTCATGTTTTCTAGACCTTTAATCATTTTTGTTAATATGAATCTATTGTTAATACGAATCCATTTAAGTCACTTTGGAAACAGCAGTGTTGCAAACTCTCACCATTTTATCACGTTTCACAATATTTGGTGTTTTTTGGGGGTTGTTGTTTTTTAAGCCCCAACTTCTGAAGACAAGTGACTACATGAGAATGTTAGCTTTTATTTGAAGGCTTTAGCCTTCATGGTTGCAGAGAAAAGCTTAAAATATGCCTCAAAAACGAGACAAACAAAAGATCCCAACATTTTTTTTTTTTAAATCTCATGATTTTAGTGGCCTGACTCATGATTTCTGAACATATGTGGTTGGCAATGGGTTGGATCATTTGATGATTGCCTGTTCTGTTCATTCCCTCTGGGACACCTGGCATTGGCCGCTATTGGAAGACAGGATACTGGGCTGGATGGACCTTTGGTCGGACCCAGTATGGCCATTCTTATGTTCTTGTACAATACTGAAACAGAAAGCTCTTTCTGAAAATTATCAGGTAGACCAAGACCGTCTTCACTGCTTAAAGAGGTGGTTTTTGTTTTTTTACAATGAGATAAATGCAAAAGAGTTCTCACTATAAAATCCAAGGGAGACAATTTCCCTGTAGTGTTTACCGTGAGGTACTTAGGCAAGACCAGTACTACACCTGCTGATAACTGACCTCCACGAATTTACCTCACAGTAAAACTACAATGCCTTGTCTCCACTGGAATCTTACAACAGGATAACTAATGCATGTTAGTTATCCTGTTGTAAAAACACACCTTTTTTTTTTTTTTAAAGCAGTGAAGAAAAAGCCTAAGACATAGCTCTTCTACATATCCCCAGTTAATAGCTCACCTATTTAGGCTAAGTAAGGAACTGAACAAACTAGAAGAGGCTAGATCAAATGACCTAAGAGAGTTGTAAAATCAGACTATAATTTTGTTTCATCTTGAGAACTGGTGATGTGACTCAGGAAGTCAGAGTGTCAATATTTGGGAGAGCAATTGATTAATTAAAGTAAGGGCTTCTTCAAAGTACTGTCTGGTCTAGATATGAAGTCTCTAACTGTTGGTACCATGTGAGCTGATTAAAAAAAAAGCTAGGAGCTGGAAAGATAATTTTTTGGCAAATTTTCCACCACTTTCCATCTCTTCTCCCAAGGTGTCAGCTTCCATTTTGCCAATTTAGCTACAGGTATATTTGTGTTGTACAATGAAAAGTTACTTGGTGCATGGCCTTTGTCTGCTCACATACTTATAAAGCACTATCTACATCTATGACAATATATAGATAGTGAATTAGAATTTACAGCATGAAGAAATAAGACAGCTGCTTTGTTACTGTTACTTATGTTTAGGTGCATGTTTTTTCACTTGACACTAATATTTCTTTTCTCTTTGTTCTGATCTTAAAAGTAAGGCTTATCTTGGACACTAAAAACTGAGCTCTGAAGAAGAGCAGCTGCAAGGAAGTTTCAATTGAAAACATTTAATGATAGTAGTTTTTCTTCTTTGATCTCCAGGTAATAACATGCACTCACTATATTAGGTTTTATAAGTTTAACTATGAACTGCTATGCTTTAAATGCTACTGCCAAGTCAAACAAAGTAATTCACAAACGACATTTCTATACCACTGCATCAAGTCAACCCAACTAAATATTAAAGTATCATGAACCATAATGCTAATTACATGGAGTATTTTCATAAACATGAGACCTAAACCTGCAAGATGCTGAGCATTTCCTGCAAGGCACTGAGCTCCTGACCCACTGAAGTCAAAATGAGTTTACCAAACACTTCAATGACACAGTATCAAGCCTTGAGTGCCCTCGTCTCCCTTTGGGCCCAATTCTCATATCATATGCACTAGGTTTACACAACAGGAACTCTACTGACTTCATCGAAGCTACACGGTTTACACCTGTGAACAGAGGCAGATTACGGTTTTGTGTGGCTCTGGGCCAGAGCAAGTGGGGGTCCTTCCCCACCCCTTCCACCTGCAGTCCCTTCCGACCCCCTCCTGGGCAGCGGGGTTGGGGCGCAGGGGCTTCCCCTGCTCACCAGCAGGAGCGCTGAGCGGGCGGAGCGGGGCAAGCCCCCTCACCCCGACCCCATTCCCTGGGAGGAGCACCGGGTGGGCAGACAGAGCAGGGCAAGCCCCTGTGCCCTGCGGGTCGGGCCATGGGGGCACCCATTTTTCCAGGGCCCCTGGGCATGAGCCCCATTGACCCAGTGGCTAATCCACCACTGCCTATGAGAGAAGCATAAGGGCTACTGATTTCAGTAGCAACAATCACATCCTTTTCAAAGCATTTATAACACACGAGCTAAAAGGAATAGTTTGAACTAGTGAAGACTCCGTATTACAAGAAAGAAGAAAAGCTTTCCTTCACCAGATTATTCCTATGAAATAGTGAGTTAACTACTTATAACTATTATCAGATTTTGTATTTCAATGGAAGGTCATTTAGGAATGTAAAAATCTTATTAATTTTTGGGCAAAACTAAAAAAATTACTACAACTTCTTAAATGTAATGGATTGTTCTGCTTATGCTTAGTGTAAGTAACATTCAAGAATGATATTTAAATTTTCAGCCCTATGCAGTTTTAATTCGAGACAAAGTCACTCAATATTTATACACAGCTGCTTGAATAGAACAAACATCTAAATAAAATAGAAAAATTAAATAAAACTAAATACTTAGCACGTTTATAGCAACTTTCAGCCAGCGGTCTCAAAGTGCCTGCTCGTGACCTCTGGGAGGAATTGTTTCTCAGGTGATACAAAAAAATATCCTGCAGCTCCCCAGTGCACAGAGGGAGTGTGCACACACCACTACCCATTTGGATAATGAACTTGCTTTCCTTTGTGTACCATGTCAGTTGTAGACAGTGGAGTGGGGGGGATCAAGGAGCCCTACCTCAGCCTCTCTCTCTTTAGGCTAACTTGTATCCCAGAGGTGCTATGGGGAGTGCAAGCACTCCCTCCAGAGTGAAAGGAATACTGCTGTGACTGGTCCTTGTGTAAGGGATGCAAGGAAGATGAAGTGGGAGTAGGGCTCATTGCACTTTCCCCATATCTTTCCATGGCACTCAGCTACCTGATTCTAATGGTTAATCCTCGCAAGACCTCTGTGACGTAAATAAGTATTATTATTCACACTTTACAGATCGGCAAACTGAGGCACAGAGAAGTTAACTGAAACCACACTGCCTCTTTTAATAATCTTCATTCATTTGATATTATAAAGAGAAAAAATATAATCAGTTTTATAGGATAAAAGGCATGGGCCGAATCCTGCTCTCACTGAAGTCAATGGGAGCTGTATGTGGCTCATAAAATAGAAGATGATGACATGGTTGTGTTTAGATTTTTCTGTCTGAAGAAATAAACCTATTCTCTGCTACTGTAGGTTTGATCCAAAATACTACATCATCTGCTACACAATTAGTTATAGCAGTTCAATAAAATGTTCTTAAAAAGAACATTTTGTGTGGGCTGTGTGTGTTCTCATTAGTCAAGCTTTTTCCAAGCAAATGAGCAAGATGGTTCTAGATACTAATGAACAGAGACTGATGACTGACCACTTCTATCTGTATCTCACACTCTGTTACTCCACTGCACTAATATGACGGGATTCCAGTCCTACACACATAGCACAGCTTTTGAAGTCAAGTAACCCCCACATTACTGATACAGGTTTCATAAAATGAAAAGAACAAAAGGTCTGTTTTGCTCAGAAAAGCAAGCTGAAAGTTCATACGCTTATCACTTTTTCAAAATCATTATTTATAATCTCAGAGGGGTAGCCGTGTTAGTCTGTATCAGTAAAAACAACAAGGAGTCCTTGTTAGTCTCTAAGGTGCCACAAGGACTCCTCGCTGTTTTTATTTATAATCTATTAATGGATTAATTAAAATTGGTATCAATAGAGACATTTTTGGAACAAACTGATAAATTAAACAGTAATAAGTTACCAGGACTGGATGGTATTCACCCAAGAGCTCTGAAGGAACTCAAATATGAAACTGCAAAACTACTAATTGTGGTATATAATCTATCACTTAAATCAGCCTCTGTACCAGATGACTACAGGATAGCTAATGTAATGCTGATTTTTAAAAAAGCTCTGGCGGCAATCCTGGCAACTACAGGCTGAGAAGCCAAACTTCAGTACTAGGCAAATTGGTTGAAACTACGGTAAAGAACAAAATTATCAAACACAGAGATGAACACAATATGTTGGGGAAGAGTCAACACAGCTTTTGTAAAGGGAAATCATGCCACACAAATCTATTAGAATTCTTTGAGGGCATCAATCAGCATGTGGAGAAGGGTGATCCCAGTGAATACAGAGTACCTGCATTTTCAGAAAGCCTTTGACAAGGTCCCACACCAAAGACTATAACAAAAAGTAAACAGTCATGGGATAAGAGGGAAGGTCCTCCCATGGATCAGAAACTGGTTAATAGCCAGGAAACAAAGGGTAGGAATAAATGGTTAGTTTTCACAACAGAAAGAGGTAAGCAGCAATGTCTGTAAAGGATTTGTACTGGGAGATGCGCTGTTCAACATATTAATAAATGATCTGGAAAAGGGTGTAAACAGTGCTGTGGCTTTGTCTGTAGACGATACAAAACTACTCAAGATCGATAAGCCCAAAGCTAACTGCAAAAAGTTACAAAAATAGCTCTTAAAACTGGATGACTGGGCAATAAAATGGCAGATGAAACTCAATGTTGGTAAGTGTAAACTAATGCACAATGGAAAACATAATAACTATACGTATAAAATGATGGGGGTATAAATTAGCTGTTACTACTCAAGAAAGATCTTGGAGTCATGGATAGTTCTCTGAAAACATCCACTCAATGTGCAGCAGCAGTCAAAAAAGGCTAACAATGTTAGGAACCATTAGAAAAGAGATAGATAATAAGACAGAAAATATCATAATGCCACTGTATAAATCCATTGTAAGGCCACACTCTGAACACTGCATGCAGTTCTGGTTGCTCCATCACAAAAAAGTTATATTAGAATTGGAAAAAGTACAGAGAAGGACAACAAAAATTATCAGGGGTATGAAACAGCTTCCATATGATGAGAGATTAAAAAGACAGGGACTGTTCATCTTAGAAAAAGAGATGATGAAGGGGGGATATGGTAGAAGGTCTATGAAATCATGAATGGTGTAAACAAAGTGAATAGGAAGGTATTATTTATTCCTTCACCTAACACAAGAACCAGGAGTTACCCAATGAAATTAATAGGAGTCAGGAGTAAAACTAAATTAAGACAGTACTTCTTCACACAACACAGAGTCAACCTGTGAAACTCATTGCCAGAGGACGTTGTGAAGGCCAAAGGTATAACTGGGTTAAAAAAAGAATTCAATAACTTCATGGAGGATAGGTCCATCAATGGCTATTAGCAACCCCATGCTCTGAGTGTCCCTAAATCTCCAACTGTCAGAAGCTGGGACTGTACAACAGTGAAAGGATCACTTGATAATTGCCCTGTTCAGTTAATTCCCTCTAAAGCATCTGCTACTGGCCTGTCAGAAGACAGGATACTGGGCTAGATGGACCATTAGTCTGACCCAATATGGCCTATACAGAGATCATGTAATTAAGCACATTTTAACTAGGGCTGTTGATTAATCGCAGTTAACTCATCCGATTAACTCAAAAATATTAATCGCAATTAAAAAACTTATTCACAATTAATCACAGTTTTAATTGCACTGTTAAACAATAGAATACCAATTGAAATTTATTAAATATTTTGGATGTTTTTCTACATTTTCATATACATTGTATTCTGTGTTGTAACTGAAATAAAAGTGTATATTATTTTTTATTACAAATATTTGCACTGTAAACTTGATAAACAAAAGAAATAATATTTTGCAATTCACCTCATACACTACTGTAGTGCAATCTCTTTGTCATGAAAGTGCAACTTACATAACTGCACTCAAAAACAAAACAATCTAAAACTTCAGAGCCTACAAGTCCACTCAGTCCTACTTTTTGTTCAGCCAATCGCTAAGACAAATAAGTTTGTTTACATTTACAGGAAATAATGCTGCCCTCTTCTTATTTACAATGTCACCAGAAAGTGAGAACAGGCATTTGCATAGCACTTTTGTAGCTGGCATTGCAAGGTATTTACGTGCCAGATATGCTAAACAATCGTATGGCCCTTCATGCTTCGGCCACCATTCCAGAGGACATGCTTCCATGCTGATGACGCTTGCTAAAAAAAGAATGCGTTAATTAAATTTGTGACTAAACTCCTTGGGGGAGAATTGTATGTCCCCTGCTCTGTTTTACCCAGAATTTTGCCATAAATTTCATGTTATAGCGGTCTCGGATGATGACCCAGCAGGTGTTCATTTTAAGAACACTTTCACTGTAGATTTCACAAAACGCAAAGAAGTACCAATGTGAGATTTCTAACTGACCCAAGGTTTAAGAATCTGAAGTGCCTTCCAAAATCTGAGAGGGACGAGGTGTGGAGCATGCTTTCAGAAGTCGTAAAAGAGCAACACTCTGATGCGGAATCTACAGAACCCAAACCACAAAAAAAGAAAATCAACCTTCTGCTGATGGCATCTGACTCAGATGATGAAAATGAACATGCATTGGTCTGCACTGCTTTGGATTGTTATTGAGCAGAACCCATCATCAGCATGGACGCATGTCCAATGGAATGGTGGTTGAAGCATGAAAGGACATATGAATCTTTAGCGCATCTAGCACGTAAATATCTTGCGACGCCGGCTACAACAGTAGCATGAGAACATGTGTTCTCACTTTCATTTGACATTGTAAACAAGAAGTGGGAAGCATTATCTTTTGCAAATGTAAACAAATTTGTTTGTCTTAGCCAGGGATCTCAAACTCAAATCACCACAAGGGCCACATGAGGACTAGTACATTGGCCCAAGGGCCGCATCGCTGAAACCTTTTCATACAACGATACAAAAGTATAGTCAAAAATGAAAAAAAAAAATGAAGAGTAATATAGTATGCTATTAAAAGTCAATTTATTAACTTTTTTAAAACGGTAATGTGAAAAGTCAGTGCTAATTTTGACAGTCATTTCATTTTTGGCCACTTAGCTGGCAGCATTTTGCATCAACCAGAGCATCAATATTAGGTTTGATATCTTGAGACGAAACCAATCTCAGTGTTGTTTTCAAATGTTCATCAGCGAGCCTTGACCTTAACACAGATTTGTTAATGTTCATGGAAGAGAAAAACTGTTCACATATATATGTACTTCCAAACATTGCCATTATCCTTGCGGAAGCAGAGAATAACATGGGAAATCTTTCTTGTGAAAGAAACCTGTAGAATTCTGGAATTCCAACATCTGTATACTTCTGCTTCAAAATGGTGTCACACTGAAGCTCCACTAACTCCATCTGCATTTCCTCTGCAACATTGTCAATTTCCACAGCAAATGGTGTGGAAAAAAGTTGAAAATGTGGTTCAAGTGCCTTGAAATCTTTAAACTGCACATCAAACTGTTTGTGTAAGTTAAAAATGATATCTGCATATTCTTTCAAGGATTTGGGTTCAACTTTTCCTAAGGAATTCAGAGTTGAGAAATGGACCAAATTGCCATCAGTCAGCTGTTTCCCCCACAAAGTAAGCTTGACTTTGAATGACTTAACACAGTCAGACATGTGTTATTATCACCTGTTTTCTACCCTGAAGCTTCAAGTTCAGTGCATTCAGGTGATCAGTTACATGTTAGAAAAGCAAGGTTGCAGATAGAAGTGGAATCAGCAAGCTGCGGAACCTCCTTGTTTTTCATTTTCATAAAGGAATCAATCAATCAATCTCTCTAAGTGCAAAAAAACACTTCAAAACATTTCCACGACTCAGTCATCTAACTTGAGTGTGATACAGAAGTTCCCCATATTCGCTGTCCATACTTGCTAGAAAAGAAGTGAACTGTCTGTGATTCAGCCCTCGTGCACATATAAAATTAACGGTTTTAACCACTACATCCATAACTTCCTTCATTTGTAGACTTTTACTACACAGGGCTTCTTGGTGCAAAATGAGGCTGTTCAGTTTGGTCTTCAATAATCCAACCACACCAATGTTTTCATAGCACATTGATGGCGCACTGTCCGTAGCCAAAGATACGAGTTTGTTCCATGGCAGCGCAGCTTTTTCAATGCACTCTTCCAGTCCTTGAAATATATCACGTCCCGTTGTGGTACCCTTCAGTGGCATTAAGTCTAGCAATTCTTCAGTTATATTTAAATTACAATCCGCACCTCTAATGAACACTGCACACTGTGTAGTATCTGATACATCTGTACTCTCATCAAGAGTAATTGAAAATGCTTCGAAGTCTTTTGCCATTTGAATCAATTGTTTTTGCACATTATCTGCTAAATCTGTTATCCCGCAGGCAACTGTATTGGCAGATAAGTTTATGCCTTCAAAAACTTTCTTCCTATCAGGACATAAAATTTCGCTGGCCTTCACAAGACATTCTTTTATGAATAGGCCATCTGTAAAAGGTCACAATGATTTAGCTATCATTTCTCTTGCTCTTACTGAATCTTCGCTAGACTTGTTAATCTCTGAAAAGAAATTTCTTTGCTTGGCAAATCCTTCTTTAAGTTGCTGAACTTTTTCCTCTCGGATATTTCCGGTGAATGCATCATATTTTTCACGGTGCATCGTGTTGTAGTGCCGATGCACGTTATACTCCTTGGGAACAGCAATTGTTTGCTGACAAATAAGGCATTGAATTTTATCTTGCATCTCTGTGAAAAAATATAAATTCTCCCATTTGTCTTGGAAAACTCTCTTTTCTTCCACAAGTGTTCTTTTTTTTGGAAGTCATTTCCGAGCAGTTTTAATAAAATATATACACTCAGTAATACACCTCACTCAAAGGACAAAATACGCACTTAATTTTAGAATTACTTCTGTTAAAGCGCCCCCTTTGCCCCCATCCCTTTCATGAGGCCCCACCCCTGCCCCGCCTCTTCCCACCCCTTCCCCACAGTTTCCACTCCAACTCCGCCCCCTCCCCGCCCCTATTCCAACCCCTTCCCCAAATCCCCGCCCCTGCCCCACCTCTTCTCCCCCTCCTCCCCTGAGCGCATGGCTTCCCGCTCCTCCCCTCTCCCTCCTGGAAAGCGCTAAGCGCCACCAAACAGCTGTTTGGCGGCGGGAAGTGCCTGGAGGTAGGCAGAGGAGTGGGGAGCGGCGCGCTGAGGGGGAGGGGGGAAGGAAACTTAGTAGCCACAGGAAATAACTCCGGGGGGGGGGAGAGGGCGAGGAGAGTTTGGTGGCCACAGGAAATAACTCCGGGGCCGGGGAGCTTGGTGGGCCGCAGCAAAGCACTCCGCAGGCCGCATGTTTGAGACCCCCGGTCTTAGCAATCGGCTGAACAAGAAGTAGGACTGAGTGAACTTGCAGGCTCTAAAATTTTACATTGTTTTAATTTTGAATGCAGTTTTTTTGTACGTAATTCCACATTTGTAAGTTCAACTTTCATGATGAAGAGATTTCACTACAGTACTTGTAATAGGTGAATTGAAAAATACTATTTCTCTTGTGTTTTTACAGTGCAAATACTTGTAATCAGAAATAAATAAAAAGTAAGCACTGTTCACTTTTTATTCTGTGTTGTAGTTGAAATTAATATATTTGAAAATGTAGAAAACATCCAAAAATATTTAAATAAATGGTATTCTATTATTGTTTAACAGTGCGATTAATTGCGAGATTAATTGTTTTAATCGCTTGACAGCCCTAATTTTAACACAACTAAACTCAGAATTATGTAATTTTCCAGGATAAAAACAGTTTTCTTTTAACCTGAGTGCTTTTCTCTTAAACATGCGGGCAAATGATGCAATCCCTATTACTTCCTTTTGGAAAATAACCAGGATTAACATATTTAAATTTAAATGAATATTTTAAGAACACTTGGTTTAGACATACATGTATCCTAGTCATTGATGGAAGCAGCTGGAGCTGTCAGTCATAAGATAGCTATCAGTCTTGGGCCCAAGCCTCCAACTGGCTCTAGAAAGAGTTCTCCAAAGCTTCTGTGACTAAACCACATGTAAATCACAAGAGTGCTTAATATAATAGCTGTATGCATAAGACTGAACAGACATTTCTGAATGGAGTACTCATATATTACAGAACACATAATAGATTTTCAGATAGTACAACCAAATCCTCACCTCAAGAACACTTCATGGGTTTGGAGGGCGTAGAGGTAGATAAGACATGCTCAACAAAAAAACGCTTGATTTAAATGGATGTCCACCTATCCCTAATACACAGAATTTGACCAACTGTGAGAATATCAGAGAGGTGCAAAAGGGTATATGTGATAAATGAAAGGGGGGGGGGAAAGATAGTGTCCTTTTATGGACACCCAGACAGCCAGTTAGCTATAAAATCCCTCTTAGTAGTTGTTCTCTACTTGCTTTACCTGTAAAGGGTTAAAAAGTCTCCCTGCATAGGTAAAAGGAAGAGAGAGTGGGCACCTGACCAAAAGAGTCAATGGGAAAGCTACAACTTTTTAAAATTGGGAAAAAACTTCCCCTTTGTCTGTCTGTCTGCCTGTTCTCCAAGAGAGAAGGGACAGAGCAGCGATGCTGTACGAAGCTTTGGGCCAGGTATGAAAAATCATCAAATCATACCTAGAAACTACTCATTTAAAACCCCAGATATGTAAGTAGATCAGGGAATGTCTAGGAAGACGCAATTACATTTTTTTCTTTTATTGCTTTATGGCTTCTGGATTCCTCTGTGCTAACCCCAGGTGCTTTTGTTTTGCTTGTAACCTTTAAGCTGGACCTCAAGAAAGCTATTCTTGATTCTTAATTTTTGTATTTTTTTTTTAAGTCTAACAATAGCCTACGTTCCCAGGTGTATTTTCTTTCTTTTTTGTTCTTAATAAAATTTACCTTTTTTAAGAACAGGATTGAATTTTTGTGTCCTAAGAGGTTTGTGCACATGTTGTTTAATTAGCTGGTGGCAACAGCTGATTTCCTTTGTTTTCTTTCTCAGCTCTTCCTCAGAGTGGGGTGGTGAAGGGGTTTGAAGGTACCACACAGGAAGGAATTCCCAAGTGCACCTTCCTGGATTCTCAAAGGCGTTTCTGCACTTGGGTGGTGGCAGCATCTACCAATCCAAGGTCAGAGTTTAATAGAAGCCTGGAGTGGTCAGTATTAATTTTTAGAATCCTTGCGGGCCCCCACTTTCTGCACTCAAAGTGCCAGAGTGGGGAATCAGCCTTGACAGTATATCAGAAAACTTTTTTTTTTTTAAAGTGCCAAAATTAATTAAGCAATTGTAGGGCTTTATACTGCCCTCCCATCAACACAGTATAAGAGCACCTTCAATGCAAAATCAGTAACAATAAATCTTTATTAGATTTCACCACGTCTCTGGCATTCACCCTTTTTGAAGTATAACTGATTCCATTAGGGTTTTTTATTTTGAGGTGTTTGTGGGTTTTTTTTTTTTTTTAATAATCTCCACAAATCTCAACCATTCCTCACCTGAGACCAAAATTTACTTTCAGACCACACAGAGTTGTTGTTATCATTATTCTCAATTATATCCATCAAAGATAAAGAATTATGAAAATTAAGTTACAGAAAATTTTATGTTAAAAAAAATCAATCCCACTTAATTCTGAGCTTTCTTACTTTAATATTCATCTTGTGCTCCTCAATTTGCACATTCTGGAATTTGACAGGTTGACCTCAGGCAGCTTGATTTTAGTCATGCTTCTTTAAAATTCTGGATTTGATTTGTTCACATAAAATATTTATGAAACATATCAGATCTTATAATAGCATATTTGTGTCATAGGGTAAAGGGGACAGGATTTTATAGGGTGTTTTTTGTTTTCATGGCATTCAAAACTTGTAATTCAATAAACGGTGTATTAAAAAGATGATATTCAGCTTAGAAAATAACTGCCTACTTATTTTTATAAAAATTCTCTATTCGCTTAGCTCGTTACAAATCTCATGTGTAACAACTGAATTTATTGTGATGACAGATAAGTGGACTGGACTTGTAAATTAGAAGCAGTGTGGCTAATACATACATTGTGCTCAGTTAAACTGGGCATCAAGGTATCAAAGTTACACTACATGATGTTTATATACCACCCCTCACCCCCACTCCAACCCCCACAAACTCCAGTTTTAAGAGGGACAGGTAGCCTCAACAAACAGAAACTAATTTTAAGAGAATTTATCCTATGCCCCCAATCATTTTTAGTACAAAATCCTCACCTTACCAAAAAGACAGTAGGGAACAAACAAGGGGAGGGAAACATTCCACAGAATTTAATTCAAATATATAAAGAGATTTCACTTCTTTATCTCTTCTGCATATAAGCATTTTTACTACTTGCAACCAGTGACAGCTTGGCCACACTGTAGACTGAATGTCCTATTTGTCCACACAATGAGTATGGGGCATAGGCAGTGGTAATGTGTCTCAACTGTTTGCTGGAGGGATCCCATGTCTAGGTGAGAGAGAGTATAATTCAGTCTCCATATGCATCCAGTCTTTGGCCTTTCTACTCAGAATGCCAACAAGGAAATCAATAAGAACTAGTGGTGGTGGTTTTGTGATGTGTTAACTGAGATTGCATTGCTATGGGCTGAATTTAAAGAATGAACAGGCAGTGTCAAATCTTCAAGAAAATGAGAAGAAAACGGCATTGCACCTGTAAGAGGTGGGAGGGGTAAAACTCAGAAAAATTAAAATGCAGTAAGAAAACCCTACTGGGGAGCAATAGGCAGTCAGCAACGAACTGGACTTGGAGGAATGGGTTCTGTGCCAGTAAACAGAATGCACAGCTGATATAAACTGTATAAACTGGGAGCCAACATACAGACAAGTCTACTTTTTATCATGTTTGAGCTCCAGGATAGGAAAACTCTTTTAGAAGGAAAATATCCTTTGAAGAAACTCTAGGAGAAAGACAGAAAGAAATAATGATAGCACTCAAGTCTATTAGTTGTTTTCAGAGAAGTGTTCCAAGAAATTCCCAACTTGTCACAAGCAGTTAAGAGAAATGATTAACACCACATTTCAACCAGAAGAGCCACAAATGAGCTAGATGGAGGTATCAGAATGGCATTATATGTTCTTGAGTGCAGTTCCAGGACAGTATGACATAAGGCTGGGACATATGATCAGATGAAGTGGATGTTCGAGTAAAAAGTGGAAGGGGAGTCTTGAGAGGCATAACCCAGACACAATAAAGATCCAGTGGTCAAAAGCATAAGAGAAGGAAAAAGTGGAGACTGCCAGCAATCATCCCAGACATGCTTCAAGAGGGACTGCGAGGAATAGTGACACACAATGACTCTCTCCCTGCCCCACTCTCTTGCCAACCAGCCATCTCCTGCCAAAATGGCAGATATCACACAGAGGTATTCCATAAACAGTGCAAGAAAAATGATGCAACATTTGCTCAAAGCTACCTCCTCCAATTACATCTTGCTTATATCAACTGGTTTTCTGCTGTCCTCATGCCTACAAAAGGAGGATGTGATCTGGTTCTGAATATTTTTGCAAGTTATACTCAATTTTCAAAACTAATCAGAAGAGCTTTTCAAAAATGCAACTCTAATTTTCATTTAAAATCATTACCTACCCTCCTTTTTTATGGCTCTACATATATAGATAAGAGTTAAATATCTTTCTATCTGAGAATAGCTAAACCAAGATTTCAGCAATTAAAATGAAACCAGTCTCCTTATCCTTTTCAATTACCATCAATGGTGATTTTATTCAGCATATAACTAGAGGAACCATAATTGAATGTGTCTTTTTTCTTTATTTATGTTATGTATAGTGCTATCATTACAGTGCATGAAGCCATGTATTCTGGGCTTTTTTTTTTTTTTTCATTCATTATTTAAAAGGGGAAAGCATATACTCACTTTAAAGGGACAATGTCAGATTGTTTCACAAACTTATATATTTTGTAAATATATTTTTAAAAGGGGAAGGGGAAATTTTACAAAGCCCAATAAAATAGATTTTTCATGAATTTTTAATTTTTAAAAACAATTTTGTTTTGAGGTAAATATTCCTCTCCTGCAGCATATACAACCCAACCACTGCAGCCCAGTGGCCCTGCTCCTGTAAGTGAAATTAATAAGATAGTACTAGAAACAAAAGTGAAACTGTTCCAAAGTGAGTGAAATACAAAAAAGTAAACAAAACAGCATGACGAAAAGTTAAGTTTTATAAAGATTTATAAACACTTGCCATTTTAATTATTTTTTGTCAAGGTCCCAATTCATTGATCAGAGTATAGTCATGGTCCAGACTCCAGAGAAAATATTTAAAAACAAACAAACAACAATGATAATAATAAATAAGTAAATAAAAAGATTTTGGGGTCCATTCAAAAGTGCCTGGTGGTCCAGATTTGGCCTATGGTCCACTTATTGCCTACCCCTGATGTAAACCGTAATGGAGAGAGAGACTTTTCTTTTTAAATGATTTTTCATTTTCAGAATTAAATAGCACTATTTTGACAAATTCCTATTCATTATGACTGTGTAGTACTCCAGGGCCGCCCAGAGGATTCAGGGGGCCTGGGGCAAAGCAATTTCACGGGCCCCTTCCATAAACAAAAGTTGCAATACTACAGAATACTATATTCTCGTGGGGGGCCCTGTGGGGCCCGGGGCAAATTGCCCCACTTGTCCCCCCCTCTGGGCAGCCCTGTAGTACTCAGACCAGTGTAAGTTATTTCCTCCCCCGCCCCATCATATTAATGTACCTCATGTTATCTTTTCTGCTAGAGAATAATTGCTTCTCAAGAAGGTGACTTGGAAATTTCTACAAAATAATGATATTCCCTGCAATAATTTAAGTGCCATGGAGAACATTTATTGGATACATTTGTGTACCCAGGACACTTTGGAGTTGGACCTCACAGATGTCTGGTGAGGACAAAACCCTGAACCTCATAAGTACTTTTCTTTTTATGCACAAAATGGTCAACGTGAATCTTGTTTTACACTGGAGAATAGCTTTATAGTCAAGAGTTTCAAGACAGGAACTATTTTTGCCCCTTAACAGGACCTAGTGTTGCTGTAGACTCAATTATTAAAAGCCCCAGGCTAGCAATGACCAAACTTGGCTCAAGCTGACTGAAGCAGTTCATAGGCTATATGAAATAAGTTGGTGGTCTCAGTCCACAGATGTCAATATCACAAAGACCATCATTAGAAATGAAACCCTTTTTTAGCAGCCTCAGCATGGAGACTGAATTACCCTTTCAGCTTCCCAAAAATACTTCTGCTAGAATACTAAAGAAAGAACACTGGTGTTACAGTCAGGCCAATTTTGTACTGCCACTACCTGGGATATGCCTATTTTACAGATAAACAAAAGATTTCATTCTTTAGATACCACTGTCTGGCTCCTTTCACAAGCACTGAACTCTCTTCTATAAAATAAAATAAAGCAGGAGGGAAGATAGATTTGCAAGCAGATTTTCATTTCAGGGTCTAAAAATAGTGAGGGAATTATTGGAGATCTACAACTAACTTTATGTAAATTAATGATAAGACAGAAACTAAATCGGATATATCATGGGGCACAGGTACAGCTAAAGATAATAGCTGTATAGGGGCTCCCCTCCATTTCCCCTGTCCTAAAATTGCTGACCATACAGGAAATTTAAGAGAAAAGAACACTCTGGAAAAGACATAAGAGAACTCACAATAGGAAGGTGTGCCAAGATACATTGAGAGACATGGGCAGTTGCAGGCTAACAGAAGTGAACATGCACAATAAGGCATTCTCAGATGAATTCTCATGAAAAAAGGCAATAAGGTAGCTAAATTACTAGTATGACAAATTTAAAAGTACGCACAAAACACAACTGATTACCCTAAATTAAAAGAACAGCAGGTGAGTTAATTTATGATTCCAAATTGTTTCCTAGAATTTGACCTCCAGTTACAGAATACAAAGCTTATCACAGCTGGGTTCAGAATTAAGAAGCACATAGAAAAGACTTAATTGCTCCATTTAAAAGTGAACAATAAAAATTGTTTGGAACAAGAAAAAGATTTAGAGAACATACAAGGAAACAAGCAAAGCTACTGTCCATAATGTCTTAAACTATTAAGCACTTTAAAATACCCTCCCCAAATATGACAGGTCTACATTAACACTCCTGTACAAATAGAGTTGGCCTGCCACTCTGTACCCTATCAATATACCCTCAGTCTGAAGAAATTAGAGGATATCATATGCTATGATTAAAATTTAAAAGAGATGTCAGCACTCATGGTTCAGGACATAAAGCAACTACTACTATTATATGATTAAGAAATTTCCCCTATAGGCAAATTACTAGATAATTGTCCATTGTGGAAATATCACACTTTCCTCAGAAGCAACTGGTACTGTTAATTGCCAGAAACAAGACATACGGACCACTGGTCTGATCCAATATGGCAACTCATATCTCCCTATGCAAATAATTTTTCAAACATAGATGTCAAAATCTGACGAAGGTCATTGCTAAAAGGATGGGAATAAACCTCACATGTAAATGTCAGCAGATTACTAAGTATTCCCACTCAAAGTTGATGAAATAATTTAATATCATTTTGCCTTTAGTGTGAAAAAGGTGTCTGTTTGCATCAAATGGACTTCCCTCTGGAAATCCTGCAACAATGCAATTTGTGAAGAGATTATAAAGTGGGTAGATATTACCATTTTACAAGAAACAGCACAATTCTGAGTGAAAATGTGAAAGAAAATGCATTACTGTAGAAAAGAATGCACTGAGGGTGTCCTTTACTATTTCATTTTTTGCCACAGCTATCTTGAACTGATAGCTCATTCCTTCAGAGACAATCACCATATCAAAGAAAAGAAAGCATGTAGTACTGATACTTGCGTGTCCCAAGAAGTTTCTCCAATAACATAGATAAAAAGTTCTATCTTTGTCACAGCTGCATATTTTAAAAAGGGACATGATCAACTTGAAAGCCATGTCTGCATAAAAGTTTTTTTTTTAAATCTACTATAGTTATAAGATTACTATATTACTAAGATTACTATTCTCAAAACATTAGAGGAACAAATGTTCCTCTAATTTTTAAGTTTCTTTACTTTGTGCATTTAATAGCACTTTTGTGTACAGTCAGTTTTGCTGTTTCCCAGTAATGTTAGGTAGTCAGTTTTTCTTGTGCTAAAAAGACCCTTTTAAATGTTTACAGAAGAGCAAAAACACAAACAAAAAACAAACTTAACAACAATTTTGAAGGGAATTTTCATAAAGAATTTCAGGATATACTATTTAAAAAGATGCTGTATAAGAAATCAAAATTTTGTAAGTAAGTTAATTTGAAGCTAGTAATGTCTCTTTACAGTCCTATGTCCTAATAGTTCAAAAAAGAAAATCAAAAACAAAAAGAGGATCAAGACCACATTTCTAGAAACAAAATGGAAATACAGATGTTAACAAACCCTTAGACATCATTATTTCTGCCTGGGAGGTTTTCTCTCTGCATTTTTGGGCTCAGCGAATTTTTTGGAATAATACTGTTTCACAAATTGATAAATCATTCAAGTATCTGTATCTCATATTCTTTAACCTTTTCATTATTTTCAGTTTTGCTTTTCAATTATGGATTCAATTAAATATTTATTTATAGGTTATTTACGCATTTCTACATATGGGGCCAAATTCTGATGTTTCTTAATTGGTAATGTAAGTTACATAAGTCAGTGTGTAAGAAGAAGTGGGTGTAGAATACATGCCAAGAGGACAACAAGGTGAGGTTGTGGCAAGAGGGGCAACCAAAAGGATCATGACAAATGTGTCAGATAAGTAAGGAGGATCAACAGACAGAATATGGGAGTGGGAGACTGACCTGCCACAGAGTTGGTGTGTGACCTTGGGCAAGTCACTTAACCTCTCTGCACATATACGTTCACATCTGTAAAATGGGAATAATGATATTTTCCCACTTCTTAAAAGCATTCTGAGATTCAAAGATGAAAAACTTTATATTAGTGTCATTGCTGTCGTACACCATCTTGCATCCTTCTTGTAGATTGCTGTTTCTTACAACTCTGTCCTGCTCCTTTTGCATGTATATTAAATCAGCTTACGCTAAGTTACCGAACTGTGATTTATATCAACATTTAAATCATCTATGAATTTGGCTTCCTATATTTATCATCTTAGACAACTGATTTGTAAAGTGCTTTCATACACTGCTTAATAAGTGCTTCTCTACTCACCATGAACTATGACTACATCATATTACACAAAAGGAGAACTTACTTGTAGAAGCATTCCATGAACAGAATTCTGTCGTATACATGGATTGGTGCACTCTGGAAGCTCAGCAAGCAGAGACTGTACTGTATGTGGTATCTGGTTTATCATAACAAATGGAACAAGGGCTCGGCCTGCCATCTCACGTGAACGATACACAGGAGAGTAGCCACATCTAGAAAAGGGAGAAACACATTTGTCATCCACATACAGTGAACGCATTGCTATTACTTAACAAGTAACAGTTACACACTTATTCCAGATATGATTATTTTAATGTATTCGGAAATAAAAATGCAAAATAAATGACTAAACACAGTGAAAACTAAACCAAAATATGTTCCTTACAAAACATACTTTTATAATATTTCCTCTAGCTACTGACAGGGTGTAATTCCAGCCACCTATATCTAAATATAGCCACACTAGATTCTATTCTTCAAAAATGTCCTTGTCTTCTTTAAGACAAAAATATAATGGGACCATAGACCCAGCTGTTCAGTAGCAGCCATCTATGTTGCCCATTGATGTTACTAATGACAAACAGTAACTGCGAATTTGAACATGCTAATTTATTAATCTTACTAAAATTTATGATTCTCAATATGCCTAATACACATTTTATATGAACAAGATATACAGATATAAGGTACATTTTTAAAAGGACCTACGTTCCTAAAACAAATGCATAAAAAGGCCTTGATTAGTACACAGCAGACACACTTAGGCCTGGTCTACACTACAAAGTTAGGTCGATATAAGCCACGCTAGGTCGATTTAATAACATACGTGTCTACACTACCAAGTCCCTTCCACCAACCTAAGTGGCCTGTAAAGTACTTCTGTACTCCACCTCCGCGAGAGGCATAGTGCTTGATTCAACATCCATGGGTCAACAAGTGGATAATGTAGACATCATGTTGTGCAATTTGAATGAATTGGCCTCAACGAGGTGTCCCACAGTACTTCGCTGTGACCGCTCTGGAGAGCACTTTCAACTCCACTGCACGTCAGCCAGGTACACAGAAAACAGCCACTCCCCAGATAGGTGTCGCATTACTCTGGCTCATTGCTGAAACTGGTTTTCAAAGCCTCACAGAGACGCAGCACCCCTCGATGTACTCTTCTTATTGCCCTGGTGTCTGGCTGCTAGACAATCTGCCTCAACCCTCCACCCCAGCGGAAACTTTTCTCCCTTTGTTTCACAGATATTATGGAGCACACAGCAGGCAGCAATAACAATGGGGATATTGCTTTCACTGAGGTCTAACCTAGTAAGCAAACAATACCAGCGATCTTTGGAATGTTCAAGGGCGCATTCCACCACCATTCGGCACTTGCTCAGCCTATGGTTGAACGGGTCCTTACTGCTGTCCAGGCTGCCGGTGTACGGCTTCAGCCATGGGAGCAAGGGATAGGCTGGGTCTCTCAGGATCAAGATTGGCATTTCAACATCATCAATGGTTATTTTGTAGTCTGGAAAGAAAGTCCCTGCTTGCAGTTTTCTGAACAGATCTGTGTTCCTAAAGATGCACGCATCATGCACCTTTCCCGACCATCCCACGTTGATATTGGTGAAATGGCCCCTGTGATCCACCAGCACTTGCAACACCATCGAGAAGTACCCCTTTCAGTTTATGTACTCTTTGGCAAGGTGGTCTGGTGCCAAGATAGGGATAGGCTTTCCGTCTATCGCCCCACCGCAGTTAGGGAACCCCATCTCGGCAAAACCATCCACTATGTCTTGCACGTTGCCTACAGTCACTACCCTTCTTAGCAGAAGTCTGTTGATGGCCCTGCAAACTTGGATCACAACAGATCCCACAGTAGATTTACCCACTCCAAATTGATGCCCCACTGACTGGTAGCAGTCTGACGTTACAAGCTTCCACAGAGTTATTGCCACTCGCTTCTCCACTGTCAGAGCAGCTCTGATTTTAGTATTGCTGCGCTTCAGGGCTGGGGAAAGTTTTTCACACGGTTCCTGGAAAGTGGCATTCAAAAGTTCTGCAGCCACTGCTCATCATTCCATAGCTGCATAACGATGCGGTCCCACCAGTCAATGCTTGTTTCCCGAGCCCAGAAATAGCACTCAACCATGTAAAGGTGATGCGTGACTGTCGCCAGCAACTGCAATTGCTCTGCTCTGTCTTCCAGCAGGGCTGCTTGCGTGGCTTCACATTGTTCTGTGCTGCGGCTCCTGTATCAGCTGTGTAAATACTGCAGGATAAGGCGCGAGGTGTTTGTAGTGATCACAACAACAGTGTACAGCTGAGTGGGGTCCATGCTTATCATGCTATGGTGTCCGCGCGGATAACCCAGGCTTACAGGAGGAAAAAAAAAAGGGGAGGGGGTGGCGCAAAAAAAGGCTTGATTTGTTTGCCATTGATTTCAGGGAGGGAGGGAGGTAACTGCATCATAGGAGGCTAACGCCATGATCCCATAACTACGCTTGCCAATGTTTTGGTCCCATAAGGCATTGCAAGCCCAACCCAAAACTCCACTCAGCCAGGTTCTCTGTGGGATGGCTACCCACAGTGCAGTTCTCCGTGTGTCGATGCAAGCCCTGCTAGTGAGGATGCACTCTGCCGACACAAGTGTAGTGTTAACATGCATGATCAACTTTCTTAAATCTGAGGCTCAATGTCAATTTACATGATGTCGACTTAACTTTGCAGTGTAGACATTGCCTTAGTTAACAGCATAATGTATCTGACAATGTATCCATTTTAGACCACATTATACCTTGAAGATATAAGCGTGCATTGGGGGAAGTGCAGAGCAGCTATACTGCCGTAGGAACTGCAACTCTCTCTCCTGGTGCTGAGTTACAACCTCTGGAGGATGCAGCATGCTCCCCTCTCCTCATCCCCATCTCTTTCACATTTCCTTTAGGTGACTTGCATGACAGAGGTGCTAAGAGAAGATAGTCTTTGTGCTCCAGGGAAATGCAAGGAGTGTGACAATAGATATCCTATACACAAGCATGTGAAAAGGACGGTGGGTCAGTCCTAGTCATAGTCTAACCCTTTCTGCATATTGTATTTTTGGCCACATATGGTAAAACCTTTAATCCTGCATTGGCAAGTGTAGGAAAATATTTGGTATAGTGCTAATAAGAACTTATGTTTTTTAAATGAGAATGCTTCAGTTCTACTAGACAATAACCTCAGCACAGCGGAAAGTGATTTGTCTACAACTGTTCCTATATTCGTGCTATACCATGTTTTATATTAGCAGAGGGAATCTTGTATATAAATGTTTCTTTTCAGCTACAAATAACTCTGACATGGTTACAGATGTTTAGTTTCTAATTAGCAGTAACTGTATACTAAAGAATGCCCCTCATTCTGTTCATGACCTTTTACAAATGATGATTTCCCAAAGGAATCTGGCCTCTGTTCAGGAGAAAGAATGGAAAATGGGGAAAGAGCCAGAGTCTGCTGCAGCCAGATACCCTGTGCAAAGGTATTTTCCAAAACCATATGATTCAGAGGTTTTGGGGTTCCCTCCCTCCCCAGATGTAATGCAATTAAATACAATGGAATGGAATTCTATATTTTTTTCCTAGTAACATAATCAAGGATAGATTTCCAGGCAATTTTTAAGTAACCTCATTTTAAACTATGTCCTATGCTTCTGTTTAAAACAATTTGCAATAAACACTCATATGGAAAAATTGTATAATTTTTTGTAAGACAATTATTGCCAGATTATTGTTTATTACATTTGTTAAGGTAATGCAAGAAGTAACAACAGTATATGTTATTGCTGACAAAAAAAATTCATGTTAAGGATAAAATTTCCCAAGTGCCTAAATTCAGGTGCCTAAACTCAGGAGCCTATGTTCCATTTTCAAAAATGACTTAGGTACTTCAGAGCTGAAGTCTCATTGAAAGTCAATACAGGTGCTTTGGAAAATTATACCCTATATCCAATACTGCAAACAATTAGGCACACAAGTAACCCTATTGAGAGTAGCCCTGTTGGATTAGGCACTTACACAGGTCATCTCTCCTATTTTCTCTGAAATGTCAGATGCAGAAAACCTATACAACCATTTTTCACTAGTTTAAAATAAAAACAGATAATTATTAATTGATATAAGTATTTTCTGTCATTTTCTCAATAACATTTCACTACCTGCTGAACAAAATATAAAACTTTACACGTACAAGAATTATATATTTGTAAATACTTATTCTAGTTGGATATATTTATAAATTTACTAAATTTATTAACAAGCAGATATTACAACATTATGGTCCCAATCCTCCTCTCCCTGTGCAGTACAGTGAGAGCTGGCAAAATCATTACTTCCCAACCCAGCCCTACACATAACTCCCCCCACACTTAATTAAATGTGCATTATTAATGGAATGGAAAGAATGGTGACAAAAAAACAATTTAAAATGGACCACATCTATAATATATTTGTATCAGATATTTGCTGGATAAAAGCTGGGACTTCTGCTACGAAAACCAGCTTATACACTGCTTATTCTACACATTTTCAAAACTTATAAAACTACTTTTAAACAACCAATAATATAATAAATCAATTATTTTAAAAAGGTTACAATCTTGGCTTCAATATGCAACCTGAGATGCCAGTGGGTTCCACATGGGCTGGAGGAAAATGGATCCTCACTACCCTCCAAGCCGTTGAGTGGAAGCTGCTCCACAATTGCTAAGGCTGTTAGTAGCTCCACCTGTTGCCGTGTCCCTGTTGTGAAGGGCATTGATTGGAGGATCTGTGAAACAGCAGATTCTTTGCCCCCGCCATCTCATCTCCTAAACACTGCTGCTTGGGGTTTCACTTTCCAGAGCTCGGCTACAAAGTATGCTGTAGATGTAGATCAACACTCCCTAGTTTCCAAAATTCTTCCAAAGTGTTTGTGGGGAACCGCTGCAGTTGAGGGGAGAGCAGAAATGCAGACTTTGGTTCCAGTAAAATATATGCAGTAATGCCTGAATAGATTGACAGTGATTAACTCCTAAGTGTACCAACATGTCATTTTTTAGGGCCAGATTCTGCCACACGAACTCACATTGAGTAGTACCTTACTCCACAGGTAGCCCCATTTATTTCAATGGAGCTACTCAAGGAATGAAATTATTGCCTCCTTGAAGCAAATGGCAAAAACTTCCATTGACTTCAATGGGGCCAGGATTTTACCCAGCATATGTACTCTCGTACAAATGTCAACGAACTCCCAAAAGCAAATACTATTATTCAGAAAGGAAGAAAATTAACAAAATCCAGCACTTCTACCTTATTAACAACAAGCTGATAGTAGAGTCAATCTCTCATTTTGTGACAACCAACCATTCATCTACTATTACTGAGGCAAAATATGAACTACAACTGCTAACTAATCCTTCGTAAATAGGTTTTTGCTACAAAGCAGGTTTTGGAAAAAGGAGATATTTACTTAATATAACCCAGAAATTCAATATCCTCATATGTTTGCCTATGGCTCTTAGTTCAGTACCTATTTTTCCCCTTATGCTGTCTACAAAAGAAAATCAGTATGAAAATAGAGATTTAAAATGTACATTATTGTACATAAAGGGTGAAATTGTAACATTACAATCTGCCCTGAGTCCTGGGCAGTGCACACCACAAAGTCTCAGATAAAACCAATAGTAAAAGGCTCTTTAGCCATATAAGTAAAAAGAAAACAAGGAAAGAAGTGTGACCGCTAGGTACTGAGAATAGGGTAGAGATTAAAGATAATCTAGGCATGGCCCAATACCTAAACGAACACTTTGCTTCAGTTTTTAATAAGCGTAATGAGGAGTTAAGGGGTAGTGGCAGGGTGGCTAATGGAAATGAGGATATGGAAGTAGAAATTACCACATTCGAGGTGGAAGTCAAACTCAAACAGTTTAATGAGAGCAAATAGGAGGACCTGGATAATCTCCATCCAAGAATATTAAAGGAACTGGCACAGAATTGCTAATACAGTAGCTATTTTTAAGAAAGGGGGGGAAAGTGATCCAGGAAACTAAAGGCCCATTAGTTTAGAAGATCTTGGAACAAATTTGAAAGGGGAAGTTGTTAAGGACATAGAGGTAAACGGTAATTGGGATAAAATACAACAAAAGGTAGATCATGCCAAACCAACCTGATCTCTGAGAAGATAAGTGATTTTTTAGACAAAGGAAATGGTAGATCTAACCTACCCGGATTTCAGTAAGGCATTTGATAAAGTTCCACATGGGAAATTATTAGTTAAATTGGAGAAGATTGGGATTAATATGAGAATCAAAAGGTGGGCAAGGAACTGATTAAATGGGAGACTACAACAGGTGATATTGAAAGGTGAACTCTCAGGCTGGAGGGAGGTTACTAGTGGAGTTCCTCAGGGATTGGTCTTGGGACCAATCTTATTCAACATTTTGGAAGCAACAGGGGAGGAGAAAGACCTGGCCGTACTGGTTGATCACAGGATGACTATGAGCCATCAATGTGATGTGGCTGTGAAAAAGGCTAGGATGTATTAGGTGAGGTATTTCCAATAGAGGTAGGAAAGTGATAATACCATTATACAAAGCACTGGTGAGAGCTCATCTGGAATACTGTGTCAATTCTGGTCTCCCATTTTAAGAAAGATGAATTCAAACTGGAACGGGTGCAGAGAAGGTCTACTAGGATGGTCAGAGGAATGGAAAACCTATCTTATAAGAGGAGACTTAAGGAGCTTGGTTTGTTTAACCTAACCAAATGAAGGCTAAGGGTAGATAGGATTGCTCTCTATAAATACCTCAGAGTGATAAACAGCAGGAAGGGAGACGAGTTATTTAAGTTAAGTGCCAATGTTGGCACAAGAACAAATAGATACAAACTGGCCATCAATAAGTTTAGGCTTGAAATTAGACAAAGGTTTCTAATCATCAGAGGAGAGAAGTGCTGGAACAGCTGTCCAAGGGGAGCAGTTGGGGCAAAACATCTAACTGCTTTCAAGACCGAGCTTGATAAGTTTATGGAGGGGATGGTATGGCAAGTTTGCCTATAATGGAATGTGGCCCATTTGCAACTGTGAGTAACAAAATGTCTCCAACAGCCAGAGATGGGACACTAGATGGGGAAGCCTCTGAGTTACTACAGAGCAGGGGTCAGCAACCTATGGCACGGGTGCCAAACACGGCACGTGAGCCGATTTTGAGTGGCATGCTGCCTGCCCGGTGAGAGGAGGAGGAGGAGGAACGGAGGAGCCGGAAAGCGCCATGCTGGGAGAAGAAGCGGGGGAGGAGGGAAGCTTGGGTGCCGCAGGACCAAACTTCTGCCTCCTGCTCCCGCAGGGGAGAGCAGTGCGGGGGGGGTCTCGGTCCCCCGCCCCACTCAGCCCCCCCACCCACCGCTCTTCCCTGCAGGGGCAGGAGGCAGAAGCTTGGTCCTGCGGCAGCCAAGCTTCCCCCCTCCCCCGTTTCTTCCCACAACGTGGTGCATTCTGGCCCCTCCTCCTCCCAGAGGAGCAGAGCCAAGCGCAGCGTGCTTGCTGCTCCGTAGAGCAGGCAGAGAGAGGTAGGGACGGGCCTTAGGGAAAGGGGGTGGGCCAGGGCATATCCCTCCCAGCCCCATGCCTTGAGCAGCTCAGGGCAGGGGACTGGGAGCACCTCAGCCTTCTGCCCTGCACCCCCCTCCCTCTGCCCTGAACCCCCCCCCCCCCCCCTGCGCCCTGCCCCCCCCCCCGAACCCCCTACACCCAGCCTTCTGCCCTGCACCCCCACACATCCCAGCCCTCTGCCCTGATCTTGAGTCCCCCCCCACAACACCCAGCCCTCTGCCCTGAACCCCCCCCCCACACACACACACACACCCAGCGGGCTGAGCAGGCTGGCGGCATAAGATCAGCATTTTAATTTTAAATGAAGCTTCTTAAACATTTTGAAAACCTTGTTTACTTTACATACAACAATAGTTTAGTTATATAATATAGACTTAGAGAGAGACACCTTCTAAAAAAATGTTAAAATGTATTACCGGCACGCGAAACCTTAAATTAAAGTGAATAAATGAAGACTCGGCACACCACTTCTGAAAGGTTGCCTACCCCTGCTACAGAGAATTCTTTCCCAGGTGTCTAGCAGGTGGGCCTTGCTGACTTGCTCAGGGGTCTGATCACCATATTTAGGGTCAGGAAGGAATTTGCCCCCAGATCAGATTGGCAGAGACCCTGGGAGTTTTTTGCTTTCCACTGAAGCATGGGCCACTTGCTGGTTTAAATGAGAATTAATGGTGGCTTCTTTGTCACATGAAGTCTTTAAATCATGATTTGAGAGCTAAGTAACTCATGTAGAGGTCATGGGTCTATTACAGGAGCGGAGGGGGGGGGGGGGGGAGGTGAGGTTTTGTGGCCTACAATGTGCAGGAGGTCAGGCATAGTGGTCTGGAATGGAAATCTGCTACTAGATCTGGCCCTCACTGATTCCCCTGATGCCATCTATTGTACATGACTTGAAGACCCACTTGGGAAGGCTCAATTTTTGGATTTAGATCATCAAAACTTTAAAAAATGAAGGATACTGCGTAACAAAAAGCACTTTGTTTACCTTGACACATGTAAACTATGATAACATCCTACAGCATATTAGTAAATAGATGGTAATATACATATTTGAAAAAGTACTAAAATCTTAATAATATGAAACCTCCTGAGAGCACTATATTAAATTCTTACTGAGAAACAGAATAAGGTCACAGAGTTCTGTTACAAATTATTTGCTTTTCAGAGAAGCAAAATCAGTATTAAGAAGGTTCTTCTGTATAGTAAATAACTTCTCTTATATTTGTTCCCTTTCCTAGGAACTACTTTTTCTGGCATAGGAATGCATAGAAAAATATTTATTTTTTCAAAATATACTATTGGTAATGCGCCAAAATCTCTCTCTCTCTCTTGTTTTTAAACACAATAATATATCACAACAGGGTGACAATTAGTAACCTGTCAATGAACTTGACTGCCTTAAGGCACCTGATCTATACATCTCAGGTGTTTTGAAGGTACTTGGCTTCATGCCTTAACTACATGAGATGTTTACAAAAGAAATTCACAATGTATACCCTCCTAGTTTATTCCTTAACCAATAGGGCTACCTTAGACTCAGAGAATGTGACATTTTGACGGCTATTGTCTCTCACTCAGCCATCACCTGTTATCAGTAACTTAACTCAAAAGAGTTTTATTATCGGAAAATGGGAGGAGGAATGAGCTCAAACACAAGAGTCAGGCAAATGTAAACCAATCATAAAATTCCAGCTTTGAGTGACAAGTCTTGCTTCTTTGTTAAAACAGTCACAAAGGAGACCCTCACAATATCTGACTCTGGAGCACCTGTCTATACAAATACTTCTTCCTCCTGGCAATTTACAATGAACATGGGAAATGATCTGACCAGTCAAATTAGGAACAATCTCTAAAGACAAAAATGACAGTGGCAATTATTTTAACTCTATTTGCATCTGTAGTGAAACCTAGTACTGTAAGGTTAAAAATAAATAAAGAACATATACAGTTCATTAGCAATGAAGTTGAATTTAACAAACAGGATTTCATTTTAATCTCAGTTTGATCTTTCTGCTCAATTCGTCTGGGGGATTTTCTTCCTGACATTGTATAAACAAAGAAAAATATACAAGTAGCAGCTGGAAAATCTTTTTGGCTTGCTACCAGGAGCTTTATTAGTCAAATAAGCTTTCTCACTGGTTGTGCTCTATTTAACCTCTGTATTAAGAGGGTAAACTTAAAAACGGTGGCACTCTTGACTATTCAAAAAAAAAAATCCATGGCAACACAATGGAGGTAAACGAGCAAGTTGAAGACACCAATGGAGAAAGTGCTGCAAACTTTTCTCACTGGTGGATAGATATTTTCCTGTCCGTCCCTGTCCTGAATTCATTTCCACAGAGGCAGCACTAAATCTGAGAATTTTTAAGGGACAAATGAAAGATAGTTTGTGAGATTTTCGAAAGTGCCTAAGTGACTAAGGAGGACAACTCAATAAGACACACGCTCCTAAATTACTTAGGTGGTTTGGAAAAAACATCTACCAGCTCAAAGTGATTCAACAGAGCTAAAACTGAACTCAAACTTTTTGAAGAACACTTCCAGTATTAACAGTAGGTGGTTATAGAATTATAAAACAAAGTAATGGTGAGAGCAGGAAACTATACAGGGGTCGATGAAAGGCATTCTACTGAAGGCTAAATGCCATATTTTTCATTTTGAATACTTTCTTCTCCATACAGAGTATACTGTAACACATGCAACAACATTTTTGTACAGACAAACAATGGATAACTAATACTGTTTTCCCTGAACAATTAGAATTTGACTAATGTGCTTTCATGCTTTTTAGTAGGTTATCTTTGGCCATTAGGCTCTAGGTTATGCTAGTTTAGCGTCCCTGTGAATATACCAGTTACTAGGTTGTGAGGATGGTAGACAGGGCCGGCTCCAGGCACCAGCCAACCAAGCTCGTGCTTGGGGCGGCACCTGGTAAGGGGCGGCCAATCTTGGGGTGGCGGGGGGGGCAGCGCGGCGGGGTGCGGGGGGGGGGGTGTTCAGCAGCGTGGCGCTCCGCGGGGGTTTCGGCGGCGCTCCGCGGGGTGTTCAGCGGCGCGGCACTCGGTGGGGGTTCAGCAGCTCGTCGGGGGTGTTTGGCGGCGCGGTGCTCGGCGGGAGTTCAGCAGCTCGGCAGGGGTGTTCAGCGGCGCTCAGCGAGGGTTCAGCAGTCCGGCGGGGGGTGTTCGGCAGCGCGGCAGAGGCTGTTCGGCGGCACGGCGCTCGGCGGGGGGGTTTCAGCAGGGCGGGGCGGCGCTGGGGGGGGTGTTACAGCGGGGCGGCACTTTTTTTTTTGCTGCTTGAGGCAGCAAAAAAGTTAGAGCTGGCCCTGATGGTAGAAGGCTGTTTCTTAAGTATTACTTGCACAGCTGCATGTTAGGAGCCTTTGTGGAAGGAAATGTTGACAATTTGTGTTGGTAGATGGCTTGAGTAGTCTCTCTGTTGTCCTTCACCAGCTAGGAAGGACACAATCTACATAGCAGGTAGTAACTCAAATGTTCTTCAGTATATTACAGACCGCTGCTTGTGCAAATTGACCAATCTCCATAAAGGAGCCGTCTGAGCTGTTTATTTTGTGATTGCTTACCTCATCCTGGGTTCCATATAGACCATTCTGTATACATGTGATCTTCTCTGAGAAGAAAGCTGATTACTCTTCAGAATAGTCTATGTGCTGGATTCTGGATTAGACTGCAGGCAGTCATTCTGACAAAATGAGTAACAAATCAAAAATAAAAAGCAACAGAGGGTCCTGTGGCACCTTTGAGACTAACAGAAGTATTGGGAGCATAAGCTTTCGTGGGTAAGAACCTCACTTCTTCAGATGCAAGTAATGGAAATCCCTAGAGGCAGGTATAAATCAGTGTGGAGATAACGAGGTTAGTTCAATCAGGGAGGGTGAGGTGCTCTGCTAGCAGTTGAAGTGTGAACACCAAGGGAGGAGAAACTGCTTCTGTAGTTGGATAGCCATTCACAGTCTTTGTTTAATCCTGATCTGATGGTGTCAAATTTGCAAATGAACTGGAGCTCAGCAGTTTCTCTTTGGAGTCTGGTCCTGAAGTTTTTTTGCTGTAAGATGGCTACCTTTACATCTGCTATTGTGTGGCCAGGGAGGTTGAAGTGTTCTCCTACAGGTTTTTGTATATTGCCATTCCTGATATCTGACTTGTGTCCATTTATCCTCTTGCGTAGTGACTGTCCAGTTTGGCCAATGTACATAGCAGAGGGGCATTGCTGGCATATGATGGCATATATAACATTGGTGGACGTGCAGGTGAATGAGCCAGTGATGTTGTAGCTGATCTGGTTAGGTCCTGTGATGGTGTTGCTGGTGTAGATATGTGGGCAGAGTTGGCATCGAGGTTTGTTGCATGGGTTGGTTCCTGAGTTAGAGTTGTTATGGTGCGGTGCGTGGTTGCTGGTGAGAATATGCTTAAGGTTGGCAGGTTGTCTGTGAGCGAGGACTGGCCTGCCTCCCAAGGTCTGTGAAAGTGAGGGATCATTGTCCAGGATGGGTTGTAGATCACTGATGATGCGTTGGAGAGGTTTAAGCTGAGGACTGTAGGTGATGGCCAGTGGAGTTCTGTTGGTTTCTCTTCTGGGCCTGTCTTGTAGCAGGAGGCTTCTGGGTACACGTCTGGCTCTGTTGATTTGTTTCTTTATTTCCTTGTGTGGGTATCGTAGTTTTGCGAATGCTTGGTGAAGATCTTGTAGGTGTTGGTCTCTGTCTGAGGGGTTGGAGCAGATGCGATTGTACCTCAGTGCTTGGCTGTAGACGATGGATCGTGTGGTGTGACCGGGGTGGAAGCTGGAGGCATGAAGGTAGGCATAGCGGTCGGTGGGTTTTCGGTATAGGGTGGTGTTAATGTGGCCATCGCTTATTTGTACGGTGGTGTCTAGGAAGTGGACCTCCTGTGTAGATTGGTCCAGGCTGAGGTTGATGGTGGGGTGGAAGCTGTTGAAATCATGGTGGAATTCTTCCAGGGTCTCTTTCCCATGGGTCCAGATGATGAAGATGTCATCAATATAGCGTAGGTAGAGAAGGGGCACGAGTGGACGAGAGCTGAGGAAGCGTTGTTCCAGGTCAGCCATAAAAATGTTGGCATATTGTGGGGCCATGCGGGTGCCCATAGCGGTGCCACTGGTCTGGAGGTATATATTGTCACCAAATTTGAAATAATTGTGCGTGAGGATAAAGTCACAGAGCTCAGCAATAAGTTGTGCTGTGTCATCATCAGGGATACTGTTCCTGACAGCTTGTATTCTATCTGTATGTGGGATGTTTGTGTAGAGAGCCTCTACATCCATGGTGGCTAGGATGGTGTTTTCTGGGAGGTCACCAATGCATTGTAGTTTTCTCAGGAAATCTGTGGTGTCACGGAGATAGCTGGGAGTGCTGGTGGCGTAGGGTCTGAGTAGGGAGTCCACATATCCAGACAGTCCTTCAGTGAGAGTGCCAATGCCCGAGATGATGGGGCGTCCAGGATTTCCAGGTTTGTGGATCTTAGGTAGTAGATAGAATAACCCCGGTCGGGGCTCTAAGGGTATGTTGATTTGTTCCTGTGTTAGTGTAGGGAGTGTCCTCAGCAGATGGTGCAGTTTCTTAGTGTATTCCTCAGTGGGATCTGAGGAAAGTGGCCTGTAGAATTTGGTATTGGAGAGTTGTCTGGCAGCCTCCTTCTGGTAGTCAGACCTGTTCATGATGACAACAGCACCTCCTTTATCAGCCTCTTTGATGATAATGTCAGGGTGGTTTCTGAGGCTGTGGATGGCATTGCGTTCTGCACGACTTAGGTTATGAGGCAAGCGATGTTGTTTTTCCACAATTTCTGCCTGTGCACGTCGGCGGAAGCATTCTATGTATAGGTCCAGACTGTCATTTCGACCCTCAGGAGGAGTCCATGTGGAGTTCTTCTTCCTGTGTTGTTGGTGGGAGGGTATCTGTGTATCAGTGCGCTGTTCAGTGTTATCTTGAAAGTATTCTTTGAGTCGGAGGCGGCGAAAGTAGGCTTCCAGATCACCACAGAACTGTATCATGTTCGTGGGGGTGCTGGGGCAAAAGGAGAGTCCCCGAGATAGGACAGACTCTTCTGCTGGGTTGAGTGTGTAGCTGGATAAATTGACGATATTGCTGGGTGAGTTAGGGGTACCCCTGTTGTGGCCCCATGTGGCAGGTAGGATTTTAGACAGCTTACGGTCCTTTTTCCTTTGTAGAGAGGTGAAGTGTGTAATGTAGATCTCCTGTCTTATTTTAGTAAAGTCCATTTGTGTGGAGGGTTGGTTATTTATGAAAGTCTCCAGGTTGGAGAGCTCTTTCTTGATGTTTTTCTGTTTGCTGTATAGGATGCTGATCAGGTGGTTCCTCAGTTTTTTTGATAATGTATGGCATAATCTCTCACTGTGGTCTGTGCAGTATGTAGATAGCAAGGGATTTTTCACCTTCAGTCCATTAGGTATGATGTCCATCCGTTTGCATTTGGAAAGGAAGATGATATCTGTCTGTATTTGATTAAACAAAGACTGTGAATGGCTATCCAACTACAGAAGCAGTTTCTCCTCCCTTGGTGTTCACACTTCAACTGCTAGCAGAGCACCTCACCCTCCCTGATTGAACTAACCTCGTTATCTCCACACTGATTTATACCTGCCTCTAGGGATTTCCATTACTTGCATCTGAAGAAGTGAGGTTCTTACCCACGAAAGCTTATGCTCCCAATACTTCTGTTAGTCTCAAAGGTGCCACAGGACCCTCTGTTGCTTTTTACAGATTCAGACTAACACGGCTACCCCTCTGATACTTGAAATCAAAAATAGTTCAGGTGCTGTAACTTTGCAGTCCTTTGGCTGATAAAGGGGAGGTGGGTGGGCAGAATCTATTTGTTTCTTCCAAGGACTTGGCTCAGGACTGAGGGAATGCATCATGTTGTAAACTAGTTGCTTCACCACACTGTGTGGTATTCAGAAATTTCAATGTATTTAGCAGAATACAAACTTTTTTGAGATTTTTAAAATTAATCTTGGCCCTTCTAACTGCTGAGAAAGTCCTGAGAACGTAAAACAATGCATTGTTGTGTTGTGAAACCTAAAATCAGAGGCCCTGTCTTCAGTAAAATTTGGGCCATGTTAAGGAACCATTTTTCAAGAGTCAATTATGAAAACAGTGCATTGCCAACTGACACCAACCATTCTGAACAGGACACAGTTACTGAATTATGGTATTTTTAAGATTTGAAATTCTGTTCTGTTCTTTATCGATTGTCAGACTGCGCTTATCACTGGAGTTTGAGTGCCACAGTAATACATTAAGTGAAGTGGCTGAAACCTATCACAGGCTGCTTGGTTCTTTCATCTTCTTCATGGGCCAGAAGTGTGAGCAGTGGAGTGTTTTGGGAGGAGTGTGGGTATTTTCTTTAGATTTGGAAAATACTTAATCTGTGTCTTGAGGATCTGATATTCTTTATGGACACATTTTATAAAGAGTCACAGGGAAAGTGTGAAATCGTGCCTCAGTCCAATTATAAAACTGCTAACAAACATGCTGGTACATCCACCCTCATTTTATTATACCTCAAAATACTAGTCAACTGGAAAAGTTTGGAAAATCCTCAAATGATACACTACTCCATTTCTACCTATGGAGAATCTCAATTCTGTATCCATCCACTGAAAGTAAATGTTAGTCCTAGACACAATTATCGAAATAAGTACTTCATGTGCAAACCAGTACTGTTCATCTACATACATCGAGAACTATTGAATGTAACACATTTACCTCAAACAGTTCGTGATCAAGAACAAAAAGTCAATAAATCTGAACAGACTCCAGCAAGTTTAATTATGGATTCAACATATTTCCACTGCACTGGCCAACCTTAGAAATATTCAGATCCTGAACAAAGCAGCTAAAACTGGCAAGATTTAATCCATAAATTATATCAGCAGCTTGTGCTAGGTATGAAAAGGTTTTATACTCCCAAGCACACTTCAAAGCATTCAGTTAATTACCTTAATGGTAAAAATGACAGGACAGTAATTGAGAAGAAAAGTAAAAGTACTTCAAATATATTTTTATAAAAGAATTTAAGGTGTTCCTTATATGCATGGTTTCCTTTACTTCTATTTATAACTGTTCCTTTTCCGCAGTACTCACTTTCACCAATTCTCAGATTACTAAATTAACCATAACACAAACATTTTTAAAACATTTTTCTCACTATTTGCACATTAGCTATGTCACAGAAATATAAAGGAACAGAGTTAACTTGAAAAATCATGTTTCCACATGAAAATTTTGTACCTGTTATTGTTACAATTCCAGAAACTGCAGACCAAGAAAGATTAGCAGGAAAAATCCCCTCTATTTTTAGTTTGTTTCTGGTGTCTGACAGTACTTTATGTATAATCAATTTCATTATTTGGTTAGTAGGAAGTTAGCTGCACTTCCTGTCTCATGAACTAGAACAGTGGTATCACATTCTCATACACTGGTCTGGAGTAATCTGAAATTTACTACTTGCACCAAACCATGAAATAGGATGTTTGGAACTGAATAAACAACAAATATGCACTTGAGCAGAGCAAGGAGGGACACCACTGTGTTGATCTCAAATTCAACCCAAGTCCCTTCTTTACCCCAGTGGGAGCAGGAAAAAGCCCTCTAATAAATGTTTTTATAAAACAGGCTTTTTAAAAACACAGAACAAAATTCCGTTCACGCTATTTAAAGCATACGCTATCAGAATCAATTTGTTATTTTGATTAGAAAAGTTTTTTAAACATTTTAAAAAATAATTAAAAAGTTTATAGTGTCCTTTTAATGTTGATGCTACATTTGTCATTAAGTCATATCAAATACAGCATGACAGCAGAAAAAAGGGAACTCTGAGGGCTAATACAAATAAATAATAAGAATAATAATAGAAGTAATATTATACCCTGAACCTATACAGACATGTATGGGTGCACCCCAAATCATGCCTATCAGCATACAGCTCAGGAAACAATGGAGTTTGCATCTGAGATGTTTCTAGGAGAAAGTTGAGGAGGAGTGGGAACAAAGGAGTTTAGATGGAGCCTGGTGACACAGGGGAAGGTTGAATGCTGCAGCCCATAAATGGGAATCTTATATTATTTCCTTTCCCCCCCGCTTAGGGTGACCAGATGTCCCAATTTTATAGGGACAGTCCCGATTTTGGGGTCTTTTTCTTATATAGGCTCCTATTACCTCCCACCCCTTGTCCCGATTTTTCCACACTTGCTCTCTGGTCACCCTACCCCCGCTCTACCCTCGGCAACAACAGAGTCCTGTGTATATCATCCATTATTATAAGTGGTGTACACACAACACTATTTAAACCTAAATGGAGAAACAACAGGTCACGCACAAGCTTCAGTTGTTTGTGAATAAAGTAAAATTAACTTGGGATGAAGAGCTGTGACTACCAAATAAGAGTAACATATTTAATAACGGCTTTAGCCATTAAACACATATCCAATCCTTTCATTAAAATGCCTAATGCAATAATAGGAACTACCATGTATTTCCTGCTTACCACTTGCTAGTAATCTGGATAAATAAAATAATTTTAAAATGGTGTACTTTACGTTAAGAATAAATCATCATTTTCATATATATAGAACAAAAAATACACTTACTTTCCCCCTCACTCAGCAGTATACAGATTACCCGGTCACAGCAGACAAGTATTTCCATCATTTTTTATGCTCACCATACACTTCTGTCTTGGACCCACTTTCACTCCTAGAATACTCTTTGTTCTTTTGATTAACTGATGAACAGTTCCCTTATAAAAATATCTAACCCAGCACTTCTACTGCTAACCAATACTACAGGAGAGCATAGCCAACTTTGCCAATTAAAACAAACATTGAACATTTAGACTTTGGGTCAACCACTTGCCAGCCTTACCCAAAGTTAACCAAAGAGTTCACTTGGTTTTTAAATAATTGTTCAGGAACCCAAAAGTTATTTTTATATACTGTTCAATTTGCAGTGGATTAAGTTCTTATTAGAAAAAAATTAGTTGTGTTAAAATTCAGCTACCAGCCCAACTGCACTGTCTGTTCTGAGTGAAAGAGCTCCTGCAAAAATGACATTCACAAAAATGAAGTAAAAGCTTCTAGTCATCTTTCCTTTTCAAATCAGATCAAATGATTATGTTCCAGGCTCTATTCATACATCCTCAATATAATTCATTTTTAAGTTGCTAAATTACCCCTTGTAAGACATAATATTTGAATCAAATTTTGAAGGTAGCAATGCTACAGCAATGTTATGCAGTTAGGTGTAAAAAGAATAGTAAGCTGACTATACAGATATTTGTGTGCTGCATCCCCATTATTAAATATTCCTCTGATTTCCATATTAAAGAAAATCAATGAAAGAATATTTTTCCTAAAGGGGATATTATCAAACCTTTGAGGTCTTCAACTTGACCTACTCTGCATTTGTCATTTGACCCAATATGAAAGCAATGACCCCTAGAATCTAAATAATTATTTGCATTTTTTTCTTTACAAATGCATAGGTTTATAGAAATTAAGAGAAATGGTAATATACCATTTCTCTTAATATTACCTACAACCTGGGCAGCAGTTAAATGCCATACCCACACAGCCAACACTATGTACAATAGCATTATCTCAGGATTTAATCCTACCGGGAAAGATGGGATTCTTTGCCCAATGAAGGTACTATATTGTTTCCTCCTCACTTGGGATGTCTGGGAACTGGTTCTTCTCTGTCCCTGGTACAGCCTGTATCTCCTCCACAATTTCCCCAGTGTAAATTTATAAGGCATTCTCCATTTTCATCTACTAGCTTTAGAGAGTATTTTTAGCATTTCAAACAAGTGAAAGATATATATGTGATTCTATTTACACCGTGTTACATCTTTCCCATGCCAATGTTGGCACACAGGGTGAAAACCAGTCTCTTCCATTTCTCTGTCATTTGCTGCTGCTTCCATTTGCTCTGTGGTGTTGAAATAGTCTATTCTAACCTCCTTGCTAAGCGTTCTTCTTACAGTTTTTGTTGACATGGCAGTCCGTGTTTTGGCATCCAGAGTACATGCCCCACAGATGTCCAGCGCTTTCTTCTGCTTCTGGTAGAAATGAGCTGCTGGTTGTTAATTTATTAGATCTCTTCACAGGTGACAGAGGCTTTCCGATGCCCAGAAGCTTTCATAGGCATTTATTTTTGTGGTACATCCACACTATTAAGTATTCCTCTTAGATTCCTCATTGATATTGGAGAAAAATCAATGAGAAAATATCTTTCCTTAAGAGGATAAATAACTAGAAGGCATCTAGTTTACTGTCCAACATTTTAGTAAATCTCCAGCTCTTGAGCTGCATGTTAGCATCGAGATTACATTAGAACTGAAAATTCTCAGTTTTGTTTTGGTGCGGTATATCTGATTTACATATGTTGTTGAGTTTTGTAAATGCTGTGGTGTCTTTCCTATTCTTGATGTCACTTCCTTCTTAAGGTCTCCCATTGACTTATATGGTGCTGCTGTGTAGGTGAACTGTTATATTTTCTTGATATTTTTGCCTTCTAATATGATATTACTGCTTTACATCTGGATTTCAAGAATGTGTGTTTTAGAATAACTAAATTTGAACACAGGTAGGCCTCCCATTGTGTGTCTTTCTTTGTAGCTTTTTGGGGTGTTGTTCATAGCGCAATATCAGCAGCAAAGCCTAGATCTTCTAGGCATTTGCCATCTACCCATGCTAGACTGGGGTCTGTGTTGATAATACATGTGTTCATTATCCAATCTATGGCAATTCCAAACAACCGTGGAAATAAAATGCTGCCTTCTTTCATGCCAGTGTCCACATTGAACCACTCTGCTATCTGGTTGTTCACCCTTACAGAGCACTTCACATCTCTGTATGTGGCCTTGATGTTGATGACTTTCACTGGGATTCTGTAGGACTGAAGAATATTCCACAATGTATACCTGTGAAGGCTGTCAAATGACTTTTGAAAGTCAGTGATTCTATACAGAATCTAATCCTCATTGGGGAAGCAAGTTGCTGGTTTCTTGAGGCACAAGATATACAGAGTCTGATCCAAAGTTTCATAGTCAATGGGGGATCTCCCCATTGACTTCAATTGGCTTTGCCTCAGGCCCATAAACATGTGGGTACAGTGCTGAGAGAGGGGACTAAAGCTGAAGCAAACTATACACAATCTTGAATTACAATTGTGGGAGCCCTTGTTATTTGTGTATGGCTATTAAAAGAGTAGGGCAATGAGATTCATTTTCAGTTTACTGTCTATGTGCAGGTATATCAATCCTACAGTGGTGTCCTTTACCTCCTCAACAATGGCTACAACCTGCTTGACACACAATCTCTTTGATTTTATATGAGAAAGACTTTTCCTGCATTTCTTGTATCCACAAATAATACGCTAGGGTCACAAAATAATTTTTCCTGTGATCAAATGTATTATGCAACTATAGATTTTGCAAATAATTATTTTCTCTCCTGTCTTCTCAGGGACTCAATTTTTACTTCATTTATGAATAAAAATGTATCTTCACAAATGATCATAGCTGTGAAACCAACCTAGAGTAAACAGAGGTGAATATTAATTATACTTTAAATGATTTAAAGGGCTCCATATAGAATTTTATATCACCCAAGAACTAATGTATCCGAAGGGAGACAAATTAAGTCTCAAATTTTTTACCTTCAGTTGCTCATTGCTGGGATTCATTTGCATTATAATTGGTCTGAGTACATTTTGACTTTAATCTGAAATTAGTTGAGGAACATGCAGTATTTACTTTCCGTTTTTGTCAATTTTCTTCTTGACAAAGAATAAAGAAAAGTAGGGACTCAATGTCTCAACAGTGGTAACAATTTATTGTAGCTTACATACTTTACAACTAATACATCAATTTAGTCAAATAAAAAAGGGGCCCAACATCAGAGCCAAAGGTAGAAACAGATTAGGTGGAATATAAATGTTTTTCCGCAGTTCTTAGGCACGAATATATCCTTGAATTTATGTTAAAAGATTTTTAAGGGACTGGGTTTGGGTTTTTTAATAGTGGCATAAGTTTCTAGTCTCTGTATCTGTAGTAAATAGTTTACTCTTCCAACACAGAACAGCTTGGAAAAGCACAGATGAGTAAGATAAAACATTAGGCAATACTCTTCTCAGAAGCACTTAAAATCATTTATACTGTAGTATACATTAGTAGTACAGAAAGCATGTAGGCAAACTACATAGGCTTTTTCTATTTGTGAAACAGGTCAACAAGTTATACTGAAAGCCCAAGTCTCTCCCACCTGCACCCCTCACACTTAAGGGACCCTAGGAAGAAAGTAAATAAGTTTCATATTCCATAGAAGTATTCTCTCTTCAAATTCAGATTTATTACATCATCTGCTGGGATTTTCTATTTCAGTTTCAATCTTTTTGTTGCTTTTGCTATCAAGAAATCCCCAGCAATGTCTCAATGACAACCATAACTTCAAGTAGATTTATTTAGCAATTTATTGAAGTCACATGGGGTTAATTGTAGATTTGCCTTTTCTTAATATTTGGCTGATACCCTGCCAGAGAAACAAAAATTCTGCCAACTTAAGTTTGTGTAAATGGAAACATGGAGAAAATAAAAGAACACTTGTTATTCAAAACTGCATTTTAATTTTGATAACCTGTAAAAACAAACTACTATTATGTTTCACAAATGCAGAATCATGGGAAGAACTACACAACAACACTTATTACTATACCAATTAGTTAGCAAAACCCACAACAAAGACTGTAGTCAAAACACAATTTTCTGCAGTAATGTCTGTAACCTTTTATTTATTTTTAAAATAACTATATAGGTTAAACAATAAGGAATGAGATTTAAGTTTGCAAAGATTTTCAGTGCTTGAACTGATTGCAGCTGAGGACATGCCAAGATTAATTTTCTTACTTTAACTTACCATTAGAATCATGGCAAGTAGGTCAGCAGCCAGAGGGGTTAAGTTCTTCCAAGACTTTTCCCCATTCCATATATGTGGCCCACCCCCTACAATAGTTCAAGAGTACCTCCATTTATACAGCTGAACAGCTCCATTTATACAGATTCTTCTCAGAAGCTCAGATATATTTTTTGCTTTTTATAATAATTAAACTTTTAAAATATCACTATTGATTTTAGTCGTGATTAATTATTTTGTTACAATATGTGTTAACTTCTTATGCTAAACAATCTGTTCCACCTTGTATTTAGCTGTGCCACTCCAAGTACTTTTGCCACACCTGAGGAAGAGCTCTGTATAGGTCCAGTTATCAAACAGAAATTGATCCAGTAAAAGATATTACCCTCACCCACCTTGTCTCTCTTTTACTTTGTTATAGTCATTTGCATGGCATGCTTTGTTTCCCTTCTATTTTTCTGCCCTTTCCTGTGTATACTGTTGTGAAGGAAGGTTATGTGACTAAATGTCTCTGGTCCAGCAAAGCACTTAATCAAATGCTAACTTTAAGTGTATGAGTAGACTCACTAATTTCACTGGACTACTCCTGTGCTTAAAGTTAAGCTTGTCCTTGAGTGCTTTGCTGGATTGGGACTTAATTGTGTAAACTAAATACAGCAAGTTACAACATCTAAGAGGAAAACCTATATTCAAGATTAAAGCAAATATTTCCAGAAGATTTTAATTTATCCTATCATTTCCAATAAGCCTTTCTCCTATTGTACTGACCTTTAGTATATATTTCTCTGAGAAGTCAGAAAATCATGTCCTCTTTAGATGAGCAGTGCAAGCATCTCTCCCATACACCATCAACAGAAAGTAAGCATTTCACTGTCTGCTCAACCACTGCCACTGTGCAAATCAGTTTAAAAGCACAGTTCCGTTTTTATGTTTATTGTATGGAGAGTTGTAAAAATTTCTTCTGTAAGTCTATTTCTAAAAGAAATAAGCCTGGATGTCAGTGATAATATTAATAAAGGAAAAGCTGCTAGTGACAAAAACATGAGAAATATATACTAACAGTGCAGTAACAGAAAGGCTTGGTGGGGACGAAAGAATAAATTGAAATCTTCTGGAAATATATTCACCCATCATTACCAACCCTTTGTAAACAGGATTGCTCAGAGAAAGCCAATATGCAGATATGGGCATGCCAACGGCTGCCACTAGCTTCCAAAAATTGTGTTTTCAGATACACTTGAGAGTTATGTGTAGATCTGATCACTTGTTTAAACACTGGCTACTATACTCAAAAGCTAACACTTAAGAGTAGCAGATTTTTACTAGCCTTTTTTTGATAGTCTTAGTGTATTTGTCACTTTGTTCCATCTCAAATGAACTCCTCATCCTAGGCCCGTCAAAAGAAATATTTATACTATTGTCTAAGAAGGTTTTGCACCAAACAAAAATACATACAAACGTGCTCTCGCAATAAGGATTTAGCATAGAAAAACATAATACAAATGTAAAAAAATTCACATTTTACAACAGGATATATATGATTTTTATATTATGTATCTACAGCTATATATTTTTCTCTATACTTACATCAGGTTATAGGTTTTGAAAGCCCAAACTGCACTCAAGATGATAGTTGCTGTTGTAGTAAAATGACAAATGGGCCCAACGAGCTTCCTTAGCAAGAACTGAATATTTCTAATATTTTTGCATCATTCAGATTCCAAATAATAAAAATAATTCCAGCCAACTACAACTTAAACCAATCCTATCGACCAGCTAATATAAGAAACAAACAAAAATGGACGATGTATACATTTTAACACAGAGACTTAGGGACAGACTTTAAATTAACAATAGTAACTCACAACAGTTGTATTAATGTAAAACTGGCTTCAACAAGTGTATTTCCCTTCATATCACGCTGAACATTTATCCCAACAGAAATTTCTGTTGGTTGTTGATAAAATCTTTATCTCATAGCATTGGCAGTTGCAATCAGGCAGGTTTTTGGCAACAAGTTTCCTGTTGGTGCCATAATATGCTAAAATACAGCAAAATGAAAAAGGCTGCAAGGTAGGGAGAGCCACATTGTTACACAGCTCTGTGGCAATCTACACTGGCCACTTCTCAAAAGGGTACTAGGGTTTGGAGGTGAGAATAGGGTGACCAGATGTCCCGATTTTATAGGGACAGTCCCGATTTTGGGGGCTTTTTTTTTAAATATAGGCACTTATTACCCCCCACCCCGTCCCGATTTTTCACACTTGCTATCTGGTCACCCTAGGTGAGAAAGTCAGTTAAATACTGTACCAGTCAAATACAGGACGAAATAGTTAAGTCAACATAAGCAACTGCACATAAGGATGAAAACAAAATCAGAAAATCTACTATTTTTTTTTAAACAAAGTAATAAATAAATAAGGAATATTTTTCAATTACAACATCTGAGACACCAAAAATGTTTGCAGAAATATTTTTCCTAAATAAAGTTACTAACGAAGTTTTCAATAAAATTATAGAATCTCAAAAAATGTACTGTAGATATCTCAGGGCAGGACAAGATCTGCACTAGTTTACTTTTCTCTTTGTGAGATTATGTAGCTTCCTCCTTTTAATGTAGCTGTTGAGTTCAAAAGGAAACTGTGAGTACTGAGCATATCTGAAAATCAAGCAAATTCTATTTAGGTACCTAAAAACAAATTTAGGAGTCTAACTTTAGGCACCTAAATTTGAAAATTTTGACTGTGTACTTTATAGCCTTACAAACACTTTTCATTTTACATTTTGAGTTTGTTGCTCTGTTACTCATTGTGGGCCCAGACCTGGTCCCTATGGAGTAAATGAGAGTTTTGCCACTAACTTCAATGGGAGCAGTATCAGGCACTTACTCAAAAACAATTTACCATAAGTTACTGATGTTATTGTATGTGAGTGATAATGCTATCTAAGCAATACAAGCTGGCTATGAGGTTAAGTTTCTCTAAATACAAAGAAAAAAATGAACCATTTGCTAGTGAAGATTCATAATAATTTCCTTTTAAAAATAATGAAGAGTGTTTATGAAAAGTAACAAAAATTAATATTTAGAGAGCCTTATGGTTCCTTTAGATAAATAAGAGCCATGGCACACTCATTTTCACAGGTGGTCTGAATTAAAAAGTCCATGTGAGTTATGGACGCTCAAAACTTCTGAAAATTGGGCCCAGGGTCACTCCGCCAACAAGTTTACAATTCAAGTGCCCCATCCTGCAAACCCTTACTCACACATTCATACAACCAAGCTTAGATGTAACAAAATAAGTGGTTTACAACAATGGGTTGCAGGGATGGTAACACAACAGTTACAATGAGATTATCTGCTTTGTATGGGCATCCTGGAGGCTCCATGGTTTTAAAAAGTAATTTCATGTATTGTTCAGAAGTGATAGCTGTTAATCATCATTGTGATATCTTTCCCCTTACATGTATGGAATTGAGGTGAACAGAGTGATGAAGACAGGAGAGAAGATAGAGGGAATTTGGGAAGGTGAGTGGTGGGGCTGAGGGTAGGTGAAGGAAAAAGCCTGGGGAAGGATAGAGAAATTCAGGTGATATAGTGAGACAAAGTTTTAGGTGATATAGTGAGACAAAGTTTCAGAGTAGCAGCCGTGTTAGTCTGTATCCGCAAAAAGAACAGGAGTACTTGTGGCACCTTAGAGACTAACAAATTTATTTGAGCACAAGCTTTCGTGGGCTACTTCTTCGGAAGAAGTGGGCTGTAGCCCACGAAAGCTTATGCTCAAATAAATTTGTTAGTCTCTAAGGTGCCACAAGTACTCCTGTTCTTTTTGAGACAAAGTAGTTACATTGGAATGGCAGCTGTGAGTTTGTGAAGTGAAAAACAACTGGGGAGACAAATCAGTTAACTGCAAGTCAGCACAATTAACACAGTTAGAACATCACTTAGCACAAGAGAGCTGGTCCATGACTGGGCTCCTAGGCACTACAATAATAATTATGGCATACATATTTAATATACCTATAATGTTTAAAAAAAACTGTGTTTTGGGAACAAATTGATTACATATCTTTATGGTGAAGTTATTCAACATCAGAAAAATATTTTACTGATCAGAAAGCCCACTAAGAGGAAATTCATTCTATATACAAACTATCAACAAGGCACAAGTGAAGGTGATTCTATTTAAACTTCAAGTAAACGTCAGTCAAGGTAAGCTTTGACTTGTCCTAGCCCATAAACAATTACATTCAGTATTAACTATAATACATTACTATTCATGCTAGTATTTCTACCAGAACTAGAACAAATACGTATTTCAATACACAAGACAATATTTCAGTAATACCGTCATGTTGCTTAAAATAGTTTATCAAATATTGGCTCAGACACACACGAAAGGCTAATTAATCTCTGAACAGCTTTTGATAGGACTCTTGGGAGTGAACCTCCTTTTAGATTGTTAACTGGAAAGAACCAGATCTCTTGTATCAAGCTAGTAGTTCATTCCTAAATTAATAATGTTCAATATACCTACAAAATATTCTGTGCTAGTCTAATTTAGTTTAAAAACAGCTAGCTATTTCCTGCTTACAGTCTATATTTTAGCTAAGTACAGTTCAGAATGTAGTTAATTTCTGGAATATTAAATTATGCAAGTATACTACAGCTGTAGCTCAAACCACATAGCGTACATCTATATTACAGGGTTTTGTTTTGGTTTTTCAAAAACCTGAGTTAACTGAGGCCACAAACCTGCAACAAATGTTTGTGGCGTATCCAGACTAATAGGGTGCGATCCTGATAACTAATTTCCAGTTGACACAGATTAACTATCTCAAGTTGGAAAGAGTAACCTCTAGCAGACATACCCTTAATGTGAAAAAGCCCGTCTCTCTCACACACTTCATAAAACGCAAGTTATCAAGCTTTAGTGGAGGGGCTCCATCCCCATCCTCCAGGCAGGCTGCAGACCTGCAATGTAGGCCCTGTGCAGTCACTAATCCTGAAGACTCTTAGCACCCTCTTAGGCTACGTCTTCACTACGGGGGGGGGGGGGGGTGTCGATTTAAGATACGCAAATTCAGCTACGCGAATAGCGTAGCTGAATTCAACGTATCGCAGCCGACTTACCCCGCTGTAAGGACGGTGGCAAAATCGACCTCCGCGGCTTCCCGTCGACGGCGCTTACTCCCACCTCCGCAGGTGGAGTAAGAGCGTTGATTCGGGGATCGATTGTAGCGTCCCAACGAGACGCGATAATTCGATCCCCGAGAGGTCGATTTCTACCCGCCGATTCAGGCGGGTAGTGTAGACCTAGCCTTAGTAAAGGTTTCGATTCAGATATGCACAGATCTTGGAGCTATTTTCCCAGGCCCACCTACAAGTACCTCTCTATTTAGGTTCTTATACCATAACTAGGACTTTTCTGACTCAGTCTTCCTCCTCCCGCGCTGGCTTGCAGCTTCCCACCCTGGTTCCCAGTCCCTGTCTCCTTGCCCCACCATTCCGATAACTATCAGTCCCTGTTTTTCTCTGTCTCTCCTGCGCCCCTCCACTGCTACATGCCTCCAGTCTCACTTGCATCTCTCTCCCACACACCCCCAGCTCTTTGTCACAAACTACTACTTCTCTCCATCCCCAGACTAGCATTCCTCTCCTCTGTATTTGAGTCAGGCATCCTCTTCCTCTACACTGTCTCCAAGCTTACTATACTTTATGTTCAAAATCAAAATGTAGGAGAGCAATACTTGGACAAAGGTAAAGCAGAAACAAGGACTAGCTGTTCTCTGAATTACACCACACTTTCAAAAATAAAACAGCATGTGTGATTTTCTTTTATGGGGTTTTCCAACCCTTTAAGCTGTTATAATATGTGCTTTAATAGAAAGATCCAATCACAGATTTCACATGATGTAGCAATGCTGACATTTTAAAATATTAAATTCTTAGCAAGATTTCTGTATTTCTAATTAAACTTTCTCCACAGAATGCATTTCCTTTAATGATTTTTATTACTCATGACTCTGCTTTGAAACCTGCCCTTAAGAGTAGAGGGCTAGATTCTCACCACCATTCCACAGGAACACTGATTTATTCCCACGGAGAATTCAGCCAACAATATTCAGCACTAAGCACTTCATGAATAACATTGCATTGAGGAGGGCATGGATACAAGCGTCATTCAAATTTGGATCACTTTAACAGCTAAGAATTTTTTTTTGAAGTGTTTTCGTTTTATAGTTAAAATGTCACCTCCAGATTACCTCCCTCGTTAATCAAAAACATTCTGAACATTCCTTCATGCTAAAAAGTAATCAGTATGTCAGACATATCTAGCTCTAAAACAACTTCTTTCAAAAATCTTAAAAAGTGAGATGATAAGTTGTGAATCAATGCATTCTCTTCCAAATAAAACATCTGGAGGAAAAAAACAAGTACTTTTAATAGAACTGTAGATAGGCAATCAAATGTCCTAGTTTAGCAGGGAGTAGAAAGTATATGTATTACAGGGAGACCGAGATTTGTCCTTGCAGCATTTAATCCTACTCCTATTGTGCAATTCATTTCAGCACGGTCAGAGCGACCTTAACTCTACTCCCACTAGATGGAAAATTCCACTTTAGCTAACTGAAACTGTTCAAAAGCCTAATTAGAAATCTTCCAAGCAAGTACAGTATTGTTAAGGGAGCTGCATGTTTTCTTGCAAACACACTAAGTACTCAGTTCATTCTCTCAGATCAATAAATGAATGCCACTTTATTGTGTGTAGGGATAAAGATCAGCTACGTTATACTGTTCATTCACTTCCTCTTTCTCTCGCTGCATATATAATATCTATCCTCTATAAAATGTGATGTTAGAGCTCTACGGAACTTGAAATCATATAAAACTATACGATGTATAAAATATAGCAATTATATTTTGTAATTGTATAAGATTGCCAAGTAATTATATACACACATATTCATTCATATATATAGATGAATATATCTACATAGGGAGATTCAGAGGATGACTAACATATGCTGGTTTAGCATATTGTTGATTAACATCCTTTGGTACTATACTTTCTCTTTGATCCTCACTTAGAATTATTTCACAACAATCTTCACTGGCACCTGCAATCTTAAAAGGAATCAGAAATGTTCAGGAAAGAAGTACTTTTACTTTGGCTCATTTGTCCTTGTGCAAGGGGAAAATTTAAAGGAAGGAATTAAAGTATCCTTCCCTAGGTGATTCACCTCTGTAAATCACAGATAATGCACACAGAGGTTGAAATGAACTAATTATCAATGCATCCTCAGAAGTGTTTATGTACATTTTAAAAAAAAACAAGTTATATAATGATACGCAATCAAGAATGTCAGGTTGAACACAAAGTGATTTTTAAAAAAGGCTACAGTGTTTTCAGTATAGCTCCAGACAACTGTAAAAAGTCAGCACTTTGCTAAGTATCAGACAGGAAATTTACATCTCAAAGCCTGATGAAACTTGCTTTCTGAAAGATGTAACAAGTTTTCTCTAGCCTTAGACCAATTTGTTAAAAGTGTAACTAATTTATTGCCCATGTTCAACAGAAAGAAAATCTTAACAAATCTCTTTGCCCTCCTCACCACTGGTATTACAGACGTCCTTGCAGTCGATAGGAGTTAAGGAAGGCAAGTCCCTGGTGATATAGATCTCTTAATGTCTTGAGTTTTTTATTCAAATATATTTTATTTGTTCCATAACATCCCTGTGAAAAGTCTTAATGCTGACAGGTCCAAAAAAATGTTCACAGCAGTTGTTAAGGAGGACAGCAATGGTGAAGCTTTATGTTGCTTACATGTGTTTCTCGCTAAGAGTAGCCAATCAGAATGCAGATTGAACATGAAAAACAGAATAGGTAAGCTGAAAAAATAGCATAAATGGATGTTTGACAGGCACTGTTTTCTACTCTAGACCATTTATAAAACTCCAGTGAAGTAGCATATGGTATGAAGGCAGTGGCGTAGCCAGGTTCTAACATCAACAATTGGGGGGAGGGATAGCTCAGTGGTTTGAGCATTGGCCTGCTAAACCCAGGGTTGTGAGTTAATCCTTGAGGGGGCCATTTAGGGATTTGGGGATTGGTCCTGCTTTGAGCAGGGGGTTGGATTAGATGACCTCCTGAGGTCCCTTTCAACCCTAAGATTCTATCATCTATGATCAGGGGGAGCGAACACATAAAAAAAGGCGCCACCCGACGTATCAAATTACTAATTACATACTTTTAAATTCATTATACATATTTATTTTGTACTTAAAATAAAAACACAAGAATGATATTGTTTTACAAGTACATGTTATTTTGCATTTAAAATATAAAAACAGTTTTATAGTATGACATCTATTTATATTGTATATAAAATCAAAACATAATAAAAACATATTTACTTATTTTATATTTCAAAGATAAGATCAAAACAATATGATAATCTATGAAGCAACTACAACAGCCTCTTTCATCAAAGCTTCATTCTAGCAAAGTTATCTATTACTTATTATAATCTACTTTAGCAGCCATTTGTCTTTCAATGGAGAGCAAAGCTAACCCAGACAATCTATCTTCACCCATTGTAGAGTGCAGGTAGGACTTTATAAGTTCGAGTCGGCTAAAGGATTGTTCCGCAACTGTGCTACTTATTGGCATAATTGCTGCAATAGGGTTACTACAGAGTCTGGATCTATCACTGCGTTTAGCTACCTTATCTATCCATCCCCATACACTTCCCTCTATCCATCCACCCCATATGCACCCCTCTATCTATCCATCCATCCATAACCCCATACGCACCCACCTATCCCCATATACACCCCTTTGTCTATCCATCCATCCACTGATCTCCATACACACCCATCTATGTATCTATCCTCACTCCTGATTTACCCTTGCAGGAGGCTTTATTGGCATCAGTGGGGATCGTGAGTCCCCTGTCTGCAGTCAGGAGCCCTGCTCCCTGACCCCAGCACAGCTCCCACGTAGGGGAGCACCAGGGCCTGGGGGTTTGCCGTGTCCTTTTGCAACCAATGACAAGCATGTATGTCTGGTATCAGCCCCATAGACCGTAACAATCCCCCCAGGGGACTTTAGCAAATACATACTTAGTCCAGCAATTACAATGGCACCGCGGGTGACTGACATTCCCCTGCTATTTATAAGACTTCCTTTGTTGTGTTGCCGGGGGTCTTCATCCCTGATTATGGGGCAGTAAAGGCTCTAAGTGAGGTGGTAATTCAAGCAGCCCCTGTGAGCTGCATAAAGTACATGGCAGTGGAAAGCGAAGTTAATTCACGGCTGCTCTGGGAGCTGTTGATTTTCTCAGTGGCAGCTGAAGAGGTACAGCTAAGTTTGATTAATCAACCCCGAGCACACCCTTTGTCCCCAGTCCCACACACCCATCCATCTACCCATCCATCCCCCTATGAACCCCAGGCCTTCAGCGCCTCCCCCAGCGATGCCCCATGCCTGCAACTCCAGAGAGACCAGCCGGGCAGCAAGCTTTCACTATCTGGTTTTTTTTGCAAATCCAGCTGGGGCTAATCCCCCCCCCCCCCCCCCCCCCCCCCCCCCGGAAACGGTAGCCTCGAGCCTATTGCAGCAGCACTCAGGGGTTACAAGGGAGTGAAACTTACCGGGCGAGAGAAGAGTTTATGAAAACACAAATTTGGGGGGATGCCTGGGGATGGAGGATGAGGGGAGTCTGCAGGGGAGGAGGAGAGCAGCGGGGGAGGGGGTAAGACAGTGGCGAGGGGATGTGAGGGCCAGACATGGGAGACGCTTCCCCCCATGGAACCAATGAATCCAGGACTGGCTCCGGGGAGGGAGGTGAATTCATCTGGGTAATTCCCACCAGGTGCTACGGAGGGGAGGGAATCGCCCATTCCTGTCCTCACCATCTGTGTCTCCTTGCCTCTGCTCCCAGCCCTGGATCTAACCCCCAGAGGCGCTGCAGGAGAGCATGGGTGGCTATCGGGGAGATGTGCCCGCTGCACAAGGGAACTGGTGTGGCAGCAACATGTGCTGTTTTGCACCGGGGACCTTTTACCTCTGCAGAAGTTCAGGCTCCAGGCTTGACCCCTCCTCCCACCTGTTTTGCAGAGCGTAATGTTATGCGAACCTTGCAAACCACACACACACACACACACACCCCCGGCTCGCTTAGTCGCTTTGGAAAATGCATTGGCCAGCAGCGCTCCCCGCTAAACCCCCGGCAGCTCCGGTTTGAGTGCCCAGGTGTGTAAGCAGGGCCGGCTCTGGCTTTTTTGCCGCCCCAGGCGGCCGGGGGGAGGGCGCCGGGGGGGAGGGCGGCCGGAGCCCCCGGGGGAGGGCGGCGAGCCCCGGTGGGGGCTCGGCTCTCCCCCCGGCGGCCAGAGCGCCGGGGGCAGGGCGGCGAGCCCCGGCGGGGGCTCGGCTCTCCCCCCGGCGGCCAGAGCGCCGGGGGCAGGGCGGCGAGCCCCGGCTGGGGCTCGGCTCTCCCCCCGGCGGCCAGAGCGCAGGGCGGCGACCCCC
>NW_020664471.1:6831338-6909881 GCF_002925995.2 Terrapene triunguis
GTAGCAGCAGCAGCGCTCACATGCCCCCAGCTGGGGTCTAACTAAGCCACAGGGCAGAGGACACCCAGAAGGTCCAAGCCAAGGAAACATGATGCACACGGCGGGGTTGTTGTGAAACGAGTCACAACGTTTTTGCAAGCTGCAGAAACCATGACTGGCTCTAAAACCTCATGATTAACTCACTCTTTTCCCTCCACTCGGCCACACAACATCGGGCTTGGTCCTTTGCGTTTTCTGCCTACGAGGTGGAATGGGTGGCCTAAGGCGCCACTGTACTCAGTGGGGGAGCAGCTGCTCCCCCTGCTCCCCCCCAGCTATGCTACTGTATGAAGGCAGAATATAGCTTAAATGACGTAACTAATAAACGCACCTCTAGATGGATCTATAGATAAACGTTTGAGATTCAGGAATCGTAGAAACATTTTAGATAAACTTCTGTTATTTCAGTTCTTGTTTTTAGAAACAGTATATGGTAAATTGAGTTTATTTCTACAAATGCTGAGCAACGCTGTGGTATACAAGACACTATGCTTTAATGTCATATCTGCTAAGAGATAAACAGGCAGAGCGACTATTGTTTTCCACTATAAATAACAGCTTAAATAATGATCACAAGACTTGGGGCAGAAACATGTTTAACTTCTTTTACTGCTCTAATAGATTTAATAATGAACTTTCCAAGCTTAAGGAGTAATATTTTGGACTGTAAAATCTATCTTCCCACAACCGGTAGGGCATTTAAGCCCTCCTCTGTACTTAAGAACTATTCCCATTTCTTTCCCATCTTGCAGTCCTGTTTTCTTTCACCATATTACCCAAGAGCAAAAAAAGTATTTGAAAACCATAATTCTCTCTCCACATGGAAGCAATTAATTTTTTTAGCATTATGTTTCCCACACCATGCACAGTGAATTAAATATACAACTCCCATCATTTTTTATGGTAAATGAACATCGAAATCCATTCCACAGGAGTTGAAAACATTCTTCTTAAAGATCAGCAGCATAAGATTTACCCTCCCGATCACAGCATAGTCAATCAAGTTCGTCCATCAATTCTAGTGTACAGTCTCTGGTAGTGACCATACCATACATCATGCTTCAGATGAAAGTTAAAAAAACCCACAATGCAGCTAACCAATTAATTGTGCAATGCTGTACATGAGGGGAAAGTGTCTCTGATCCCTGCAGTGACTGGCATGAGATTTGTTTACCCTAGTCTTTTTCTTAACCCAGTGAAAATAAAATAGGTATTAATATGTAATCAAGAACTTTGATCTAATATAGTATTAGAGTAACAAAGACCAGGTGTGTGAGATGATAGCTTTTATTGGATCAACTTCTGTTGGTGAAAGACACGCTTGTGAGCTACACAGAGCTCTTCTTCAGCTGTGTAGCTCACAAGCTTGTCTCTTTCACCAACAGAAGTTAGTCCAATAAAAGATATTGCCTCATACACCTTGTCTCTCTAATATCCTGGGACACAACATGGCTACAAAAACACTGCAAACAACTATTAAAGTAACAGTATTTTTCATGAGTTATTTCAACTAACTGGTAACTAACACATTTACAAAGCATTTTGAAATATGCTGAAAAGTATATTAAAAAACTATGATTCTCTTCATATGAAAAAAAAATCACCAGAGAATGTTTTCTAGTAAGCATAGAAAATTCTTTTGAAATATGTACCTCACCTCATAATAAAAGGAACAAACGGTGCCATGCTGAGAGCTGAATAAGTGCCATCCATTGGAGAAGGATACAGCTTGCCCAGGATCAAAAGCAAAAGAAACAAACTTGGATGGAGCTTCAACTCACCAGTTTCACTAAATGAAAAATTATAAGAGGTATCTGGTTAAAGACATTATCCTTAAACATGTCTGCTAACACCAATAATTGGCCCTGCTATATCAGTAAATGTTGCAAAGTAGAAATTTAAGTAAATTACACATTCTTCTACTATTCCTCTTAAAAAAACCCAAAACCTTTCAACCTTTAAATATAGGGCCCTACACATGATAGGAGTTATTTAATTTCAAATGCATGCATGAGACACCCAGATAGCTCAGTGAATCAATCAAATCCCTTTTTATATATACCAACTCTAGGAAAATAAGATGAAGTCCAAAAAAGAAACAGAAGAGGTTGGCAAAAGAGTTGGTGCATTACATTACATACTTATTGTCTAACCTGACTTAAAAAACGGAACAGGTAACACTTCCCAATGAATTGGGAAATTGAGAAAGTTTGATCAATACAATATGAAAGCATGAGAACAAAATAAACCTATCTTCAGATAGACAGGAAAATTAGCATGTGGTGTCCTGCAGGTTTTACTTTGGAATGCTGGTGTCCATATAGCCCAAGTTAAAAACTAAAGACAACTATAAAGCATATTTTGATATTAAATCCAACAAGCTATTACATGCAAAAGATCAGTTAGATTCTTCAGTGGAAAGGCTTTAAGGCAGGTGTAATCAGTTTTTATACCAATGTAACCATATTGATGTAGAAACTGATACAACTAAATTGGTACCATCAACTAGTACAGATGCAGTTATAATGATGTAACGTGCTCATATTGGCATCGTTTATTTCAATACATTTAAGGATTTACAAATTTTAAAACCAGAAGATTTGTGGGCGTTGGGAGCATGGTAGATGGAGGTAGGTGTGTATATAAGAGCAGAGGGGGAGGAAAGCAGGAGCTGAGGCAAAGGGGAGTCGATAGGCTCCGGGGGCTGGGGAGCAAGAACCATGGCCACAGGAGTAGAACACATTCCCCTCAAGAACACGGAACTGAACCTAGGAGTACTGAGTCTCTACATTTTTCTGCTGTCAGCAAATAGCTGTTAAACCCACTGGCAAACTGTGTGGCTACTTCTAGTGGCTGGCCCTCATAAATGTTAATAGCCTACAAATGCTACAAGTTACTCTGTTAGTTCAAATGGTAGAGGCCTGTGGTACAGAGCTAAAGATCCAAATCTAGCTCATGATCCAAGCTGAGGTCAATATAGTTCCACGTGACCGAAATTCTGTTTCTTCAGGTTTTTTTAATTAGGAAATTACATGCAAAAAAACACATTAAAAAGTATTATTAATGTTCCAAATTCAAATACTTAAAAGTTCGGAAATGCCAGAACTAAAGTTGCACATGCAAACTTAATGTGTCTGCTTATGCACTATGATTAGGTTTGGAAGAATTCAAATGTTTTTTTGTTTTTGTTTTTAGCATTTTTCCTCTTTTTATCTATTTAAACTTTTCAGTTGTGTCTTGTGACAATAAACATTGAGATTCAAAAAGTTAAACCTTTATCCTCACTAAAACATATGTTGTCAACATTGTGTGTCAAAATATACAAAGTAAATATCCTTAAATCAAAATCTAGTAAATTCTCAAGCAGAATTGTTCTGACTGTACATATTGATCACTATTGATGGAAATTTTTTTCATCAGTTTGTGTGTTTATGGTGAAACTGATGTTTATTGACATTTACCAGTAAAAATAATCCTTCCAAGCCTAATATTACAGTCTTTAATTACATGATCACATACTATTTTTTCTGAGGACCAATGCCTCACTCTGCACAGGCAGGGTCGTGTAATGAAGAGCATTGTTGTCTGTTGGAACCCTGCCCCATCTGTTAAAGAAGCTGGGTGTGTGTGTAGTGAACAAAGCAAGGTATTGCACAAAGACAAAGGATGTTCTCATAATCAAGGCAGCTGAATGCTGCCCTGGAGAACTGGATTCTATCCCTGTGTGTGCTACAGAGTTCCCAAGTGATGTTGGGCAAATCACCAAAACCAAAATATTCACAGTTGGACACTAACTGTGTGTTCCTCATTTTTGGGTGCCCAACGTGACACACCCATAGCCACATTTGCAGAATTCCTGAACACTCGTGGCTGCAACTGAAGTTCACCGGAGCTGTGCTTTGAAAAGAAGAAGTTACTCATCTTGTGCAGTAATGATAGTTCTTCGAGATGCGTCCCCCTATTGGTGCTTCACTTTAGGTGTGTGCACTCCCCTGCGCTGCCGATCAGAGAATTTCAGTAGCAGTCCATTCCACCCGTGGACACACATCTCCCCGCCTGCCATCAGGCTAGCCAGCGTGCGCAAGCATTTCTTCCTCAGTTCCTTCTCTAGCACCTCCCTGTTGGTTGGCCAGGTTGTCTGTCATGACTAAGGCTAAGATTTTGTCAGGGATATTTTTAGTAAAAGTCATGGACAGGTGACGGGCAATAATGAAAAATTCACAGAAGCCGGTGACCTGTCCCCGACTTTTACTAAAAATATCTATGACAAAATGAGGAACCTGGGTAGCTGCAGGCAGACTGGGAGCTCCAGGGGCTCCCACCACCCATGGGGACTCAGAGCTCCAGGGTCCCCCTCCGCTGGTGGCTCTGAGCTGCAGGGGTCCCCCCTGCCGCCCACAGCGGCTGGGAGCTCCGGGGGTTCCCCCGCTGCCCGCGGAGGGAGTTACCCCGCTGCCCGCAGTGGATGGGAACAGTAGGTGTCCCCCTGCCTCTCACAGCAGTGGGGTCCCCCATGCAGCCTGCAGTGGCCAGGAGCTGCGGGGAGTCCGCCTGCTGCTCCCGCCGCCTGGGGCCACAAGGGTACCCCACAGCTCCCTGCCTCTGCAGGCAGCAGGGGACCCTGCAGCTCCCAGCAGGCGCTGGCTGAAGTCACGGAGGTCTAAATCGCAGCCTTAGTCATGACCTTTCTTTGCATGTCCTTGATCAGCAGGAGGAAGTGAGCTCACGTATTTCTGACCACTCTGAGCTCGAACAGGTTGACGTAGAGGCACGTCTCTGCTACAGACCATTTGTCCTATATTGTGCCACCATTGAGAAGTGCTCCCCAGCCTATGAGTGATGCATTGGTGGTCAGGAGATGGGATGAGGAAGACTAAGCAAACAGGATTCCTGTACAGACGTTTACTGGGTCCTTCCACCAGTCTAAGGATTTCTTGACTCTGGTGGGCATCGACAGAAGCTTGCCTGTGTTGTCTCTGTTCATCCTGTAAACTGAACCGAACATGCTTGGAGGCATCTCATGTGTAGTAGCATGAGCACTTACCGATGTGCCCGCAGCCATGTGCCCCAGAAGCTGAAGGCAATATCTGGCCGAGATTTGGGGGCTGGATTGTACTGTCTCTATCAACAAGGAGAGACTGAGAAATCTGTGATGTGGAAGGAGTGCCCTTGCCTGAATGGAGTCAAGGTCGACTCCTATGAATTCTAGCCTTTGAACCAGTGTTAAGGTCGATTTTTGTTTTTTGATCTGTAGGCCCATACTCAGAAACAGGTCCTGTGTGGTCTGAGTGACTCACTGGGCCTCTGTGCAGGACCGTGCCCTGAGAAGGCAATCATCCAGGTAGGGATAAATCATTACGCTCTGAGAATGTAAGTGGGCCGCTACTACCGAGAGGACCTTGGCCAAACACCCTCAGGGCCGATGACAGGCCGAAAGGGAGTACTCTGTACTGGTCCTGCCCCAGGATGAATCTGAGGGCACACCTGTGACTTGGTACGATAGAAATGTGGAAGTATGAGTCTTGAAGGTTGAAGGCCAAGAACCAATCTCGTTCTTCCAATGCTGGGATGATCATTGATAGGGTGACCATCTTGAATTTCTGCACTTTGACATTTCTGTTGAGTGCTCTGAGATCCAGTATGGGTCTCCAACCTCCCTTTTTCTTTTATATCTGGAAGTAATGAGAGTAGACGCCTTTGCCTCTGAGATGTACGAGCAAATTTTCTACAGCTTCTATGCTGAGGAGATGGTTTGCCTCTCGACATAGCAGATCCTTGTGAGAAGGGTCCCTGAAGAGGGATGGGGAAAGGTGTTTGGGTGGGGAAAGAGAGGAGAAGTGGATGGCATATCCATTCGGGATGATTTCCAACACCCACTTGTCAGAGGTTATACGTTCCCAGGTGCTGCGTAATGGGGTACGGCGGTCTCAGAAAGGAGGAATGGGGCTTCCCAGCATAAGGTGGCGAGGAGAGTGTTCTACAGGTGCCTCAACCAACCCATCAAAACTACCACTTCAAGGTTGAAGGATGAGATGAAGTTGGTTGTGGTTCCAATTGCTTTTGCTTGGGGAAACTTGATTTCTTTCTCTGTGGCTCATAAGATCTCTGTGACAAGTATTGAAGCAAGTACTGCGACGACAGGGACTTGAGCAGCAGCTGAAGGCCTTATTTTCTCTTGTAGGCTGGTATATATATCCCTAGGGAACGAAGGTTTGCCCAAGAATCCTTCAACATGTGATGAGGCCCATCTGTCTTTCTGGCAAACAGCTTCATTCCCTCAAAGGGCAGGTCATCCACCGCAGTTTGGACATCTTTAGGGAAGCTGGACAACTGCAGCCACAAAGCCCTTCTCATAAGCAGGGCCGTGGAAACTGAACATGCCACCGTGTCTGAAATGTCCAATGCAGACTGGAGAGATGTTTTCGCCATCAGCTGGCCCTCGTTAATTATGGCCATAAATTGGTCTTTGTGGGAGTCCAGGAACTGATCAATAAAGGAACCTAGTTTCACATAGTTCTGGTAGTCACATTTGGCCAACAAGGCCTGGTAATTAGCCATCTGGAACTGAAGAATGGATCATGAATACACTTTTCTGCCAAACAGGTCCAAGTGTTTTCCATCTCAGTTATACGGGGTGGATTTAAACTGGCATTGGTGGCCCCCTAGAATTAACTGCATCCCCAATAATGGCGGGTGAGAAAATAAAAATTCCATGCCCTTCGCTGGCACATAATACCTTTTGTCAGCCCGCTAGCATGTTGGCGGGACGGATACAGGGGTCTGCCATATAATTCTAGCAGGATCCAGGAGCACCTCATTAACTGGCAGGGGCACTCTGGCAGAGGTGGAAGAGTGTTGAATATTCACTAGTGGTGAGCCTCAGTCACTTTATGCAGTTGTATTTGCGGGACTTCTGCCACCCTCTGAGCTAAGTCCTGGAATGATTTAAAATAATCTGCCATGGATGGTGGAGGGGGCATCACCGTCTCATCAGGTGAGGACAATGAGAGACGAGCTTGAGGGGTGCCTTCTCTTTCTGCCTCAGCTTCAACTTCCTCTCCCAGTTGCTCAGGAGATTCCAAACCCTTTGACACCACAGCTGAAGAAGGGTGTCTCCTTGCCTGCTGGTATGCCACACTAGGAGCCTGGGAGGCTTGTTGCCTCTGGGCCTGCCAGGAGTCCCAATATGGCCATTGAGGGTAGGAGGCTGGAGGCTGGTACCTTGGTTGCCCAAACCATGGAGGTTGAGAGTCAGGCGGGCGGTATGCCTGGTGTCCATGATGAAATTGGGACCAGTATGGTGGATAGGATGAGTGGTAGGAACCCAAGTCCTCTTGCTCACAATCTGACTCTGATGAAATAAAGGTGGTGCACGGCATGGAGAGGTCATTAAATCCAATGCTCTGGGAGAATTTGGCACCGGAGCCCTGGCACTGAGTAGGGGCGAGTCCGGTGCATCAGACATCGAGAGATCTGCCGGTGCGGACAATATCGGTGCCAAGAGACTTGTACCGGAGCCAGAGACACGGATCTAGTCATATGGTCCATTGGTGCCACGTGCACCAGGGGTCAGTGCCCATGCTGATGACATCACTGATGTAACCTTCCCCGGGGCAGATCTTCCATGCTTTTCACGCCCATGTGGTACCAGTCCTTCTTGTGCCCAAAGACCTGATGAGCATGGGCAATTGACTTACTCTGTCGGCTCGGTACCATGCATGCCCTGGGTACCGCCTCTAGATAGCATCGGCGCCGTTGGTACCAATGGAGCCAGAGATTGTTTCCGCCTTGATTGTGGCTCACTATGGGGACTCACAGACCTTCTCTTAGTGGTCTTGAGTGAATGGCTCGTCTCCTTGGGATCACTTGCCTTCAATGTAGAAGGTTGCGGCGATAGCTCTCACCAGCAGTCTGGAGGTTGAAGGGCAGACTACGAGCAGGAGTTCAAGCTTTAATTCTCTGTCCTTCCTGAACCTGGGTTTTAACTGCTGGCACCAATCACATTTTTGTGGACTGTGTTTTTCCCTCAGGCAGCAAATGCACTGCGAATGTCCATCTGTCACTGGGATGGATTCTTTGCAGGAGAGCCAGGCATACCCTTGTCCGGGGGCCACCCCACCGGAGTTGGCAGGAGGCAAACCTTTTCTTCTCTTTCTTTTATTTATTTTTATTTTTTTGGCATGGCCAACTGAAAACAAACAAGGTACTAAAAGAAAAAGGCTTCAAGGGAAACTAAAATTTGCAAAACTATAGGGAGTTAATGATCCGTGAACAAATAGCTCTTAGTACTAGCAAGGGCGGTTGAAAAGAAACTGAGGAGGAAATCCATATATGCTGGCTAACCTCATGACAGGCGGGGAGCTGCATGTGCGCAGGCGGGATGGACTGTTATTGAAATTCTCCAATCAGCAGTGTAGGGACGCACACACACCTTCAGTGGAGCACCCATAGGGACAATACTCGAAGAAGAATATAATGTGCTATAAAAATGCTCAGACTCTGAAAAATCAAGCCCAAAGTGTTTCAAGTGTTCCCCCCCCGCCCCCGGAAAATAGGGAAAATAATACCACCTAATCTAACAGGGGTGTTGGAAAAATAAATTCATTAAAGTTTGTGAGGCACTCAGATACTGTGGCGAGAGCACCACAGAAATGCCTGTGAAGAAATAAACAATTTTGTATTCAGAGCAGGTTTGAATAGCGTACAGCAAATAAGGCCTGAGTGAATGAGAAAAAAAGGCCTGTGGAAAAAATAGTACACGATTGTGTAATTAAAGACATAAATAATAAAGGATACATTCATGTGGTGGGGGTGGAACCGAGGGATTCAGAGTGTGGGAGGGGGCTCAGGGCTGGGGCAGAGGGTTGGGGTGCAGGGGTGTGAGCGCTCCTGCTGGCGGTGTGGGCTCTGGGGTGGGACTGGGGATGAGGGGCTCAGGGCTGGGGCAGAGGGTTGGGGTGCAGGAGTGTGAGGGCTCTGGCTGGGGGTTCGGACTCTGGGGTGGGGCCTGGATGAGGGGCTCAGAGCTGGGGCAGAGGGTTCGGTGCAGGAGTGTGAGGGCTCTGGCTGGGGGTTCAGGCTCTGGGGTGGGGCCTGGATGAGGGGCTCAGGGGTCAGGCTGGGGGTGAGGGGTTTGGGGTGCAGGATGGTGCTCTGGGGCTACTGCAGGGAGAGGACTCCCCCCAGTGCTCTCTCTCCCTGCAGCACCTGGGCTGGGGGGGGAAAGGCACCTCTCCCCGCCGCAGCTGCAGGATAGGCACCCCTTCTCCAGCCCCAGCAGGTCGGGGCCGGGGCTGGGTCCGAGCTGTGGGAGGGGTGCCCCAGCCGTGCCTGGGGCCAGGCTGGGCCACACCTGGGGCCAGGCCGAGCCGCCCGGCCGCAGCAGAGTTGGGGCTGGTGGAGGGGTGCCCCAGCTGCTGCAGGTCCCCGAGCAGGTTCCCTGGACCCCTGCACAGCACTAAATAGGCTGCTGCAAGGCCACGCAGCTTACAGGGAACTTAGATCATAATACATATTCACAAGGAAGCTGAATTAAAATTGCACAAGCAACCTTAATCGGGCATTTCCTAACTTTTGAGTGCTTCACTTTGCAATCTTAACATTCTTTATCTTAGTTTTTGGGGGCATAATATAAAGTGTTATTTGAATATGAGTATACTGTAATGGTGATAACAAACAAGAGTGCGTAAGGCAATTTGTTATAACAGTTAAGCACTGCGGACTGTTTTCTGACAACTAGATATTCCTTGTTGTGGTACGCTAAAAGCACCCTCACTAGATGATAAAATTGCCCTCACTAGAGGATATGATTTTAATTTTCAGTGGAGCAATGCCAGTGATAAACAGTTTCAGACTAAAACAAATTGTGCTTTCTTCAACTTCCTTAAAACTCAGCGTATTTCAAAGTGTTCTAAAATAACCACTTATAGCACTATGGAATACACTGTTGGATTTAGCCCAACTTTAGGCTTCTGCTTCTGACAATGTTGGCCTGTAGCTTGTTTATCCAGTGCCTACTTCAGTGGATTCCTGATCTTGTTTGGAATCTCTGAGTGCTACTGCAATACAAATAACAACTATACACGAATTTCAGTAGGACGCGAAGATTCCAATCCAGATCAGGTGTCCAAAGAAATAGGCAATGGATAAACAAGCTGCAGACCAACATTTTCAAAAGTAGAATCCTAAAGCTGGGCTAAAATCCATGTTTAGACTTCAGTGGGATTTGTCCTCGTAAGTCACTTAGGTGCTTTTGAAAATCCCACCCTTAGTTGCCTAAATATGGATATGGAGTCCAACTTTAGGCTTCTATTTTTAAATATTTTGACCACCTATTTTGGTCTGGAGCGCTTACCAGCTATTTTTGGTTAAGCCTCGTAATAAAATAACTGCAAAGGCAAATGGAAGAGCCACTATTGTTCAACCACACCAGAAGAAATACAGGAGGCAATGGATGTAGTTTAATGAGGCTACAACTTTATTCACTTAAATTATGTGGGAGTACCTAGCAACAACTATACAGTGCAGAAAGGAGGGGAATTGGCTCCCCGCAGTTCCGATAATAGGAGCCCCAAACCCTCAGCTCCTTTAAAGTGGAATAGGAAAAGGAGGAGGGTCGGCTCCCCAATGTATGAGATGTAGGAATCCCACATACCCCTTAAGGGATGCTTTCATTCAAACAATGCCCACAGCGGGTCACGAGGGAACTCAGTCCTTTTGCCAAGTTCATAGTTGGATGGGTAGGTGCAGCCAGCCAATCCTAGTAAAGAGGGCATCTCCAGAGATGCATGGGATATAAATACCATCCCTCACTCTTGCAGTCAGCAGGAAGGATAATGCAGTGACATTCTCCTGAACTGGCCCCATCTGCTTCTAGCCCTGCCTGATCATCCTTCTAAACTTTTCCCCTTCTAACACACTACTCTTACTACAGTGACCCTTGAACAGCCACTGAGGGAGAGAAAGGGACCAAGTCTTACTAACAATACATCAAAAGAACAGTACCTCTAACTCACTTCTACTCACCCAGGGTGGATAAAAATCAATGATTTCTTTTTTTAAAAAAATAAAAAAAATTGGATTTTTTATTTAAATTAGATTTTTTTGATAAAATGATTTTTGAGGAAAAAACTTATCTAAAGATAGTTTTAATTAAGATACATTATAGCTCAAAGATACCTCATCATGGAATAGGGATTATAAATTCTAATTATATAGTATGAGACAATATATTCATGTAATGTTTAAGAAAAGTTTTGTAAATGAGTTCCAATAGTTCATGGATTAGGGATCCAATCTTAGGGGGCTCCAGGGGCTTCTGTATAGATTATTTAGGTTAATCTTTCTATCTACACAATGGGACTCAGTGCTCAGTCTAAAAGATACCATCGGAGATGTTTAGTTTTGCAGTTCTCAAACTATGGATTTGTGTCTCCAGAGTGAACGTGCTTGTTAACAGCAAAAATGTTTCATATAAATAAATAAATGGTATACAGAGGTGAGAAATAACAGACCTCAACCCTATTGTCCCTCTGAAAATTTGTGTACACAGAATCAATCCATTACCTCTCTCTAAAAGTACAAAGTTTCAAAAAGTTCAATGAATAGAAGATTGTTGGGGGCAGAATAGATCTGGACAAGGAGAAGAAGTCTGGAGATAAATGTGAGAAGGGAGAGACAGGCAGTAGAAACAAAAGTGAAATTGTTTCAGCAGCATATTCCAGAAGTCTTGCGGTCTTTCTGAGTGTAGCCTTCATTGATTTGAGATCTACTATACCATTCTCTCACTAGAAGGGAAAACCTATAATGGCAGCAGGCCGTAAAAGAGACCCAGTTTGGGAATATTTTAATGAAGTTCCTCTACCTGTGGGTAAGACAGGCATGCGTGCAAAATGCAAACAGTGCAACAAAGAAATGCAAGGCCTGATTGCCCGAATGAAACAACATCATGAGAAGTGTTCCTTCTCAGGAGGAAGCTGCGTTGAAGATGATGAAAGGAATATGTCTGAACATGCAGGATCTTCAGGTTGGTAAACTTTTTTATTTCATACTTCTTTCTTAAGGACTGGCTGTCTTCCTTCTGGACTATTCTTGAATTCTCATGTTTGAGCAAAAAATATAGTTGTTACGCTCCAGTACTATCATTTTAGATGCAGTTGTGATAAAAAATAAATAGCTGAAATAGGCAGATCTTCCTTTTACAATTCCACCTTTAAAGTAGTACTGAGTGGCAGTGAATGCAATGAGTAATACTAAATGAGCAGTATGGTAATAATAATTAAATAACTGCATTGACTTATTTTGTTTAGGAGAATCCATCCTCAACATACAGGATTCTGAAGACTATCCACCTTCAAGATCACCATCATTTTCTATAGTTTCAGAGTTATTTGCCAATGATAGTGTTTCAGTCACATCCTGTATGTCACATAGCCACAGTACATCACCTGTAGCAAAAAGAAAAAAAAATCTCCATCATCCAGAAACAACCATAGATAAGTTTGAGATAAGAACCAGCAGATTACAAAAAGAGGAAATTGATGAAAAAATTGCCCAGTTTGTTTATGCAACAAAGTCTCCTTTACGTATGATTGAAAACCCACACTTCATTAACATGGTTCAGTCATTAAGACCAGGATACAGTCCACCCAACAGAGCAGATGTCACAGGCAAATTGCTGGATAAAGTGTATGAAAGAAAAATTGAGCAGTGTGCAAAAGGTCTAGAGGGTAAAATTCTTAACCTGAGTCTTGATGGGTGGAGCAATGTCCACAATGATCCTGTTGTATGTGCTTGTGTGACAAAAGAAGAAGGGAATTGTCTTCCTTACAGAAACAATTGATACATCAGGAAATGCACACACAGCAGAATACTTACAAGAAGTAGCAGTAAAAGCTATAACAAACTGTGAAAAGAAATTCAAATGTCTTCTACGGTAGCTTGGTCAGAGACAATGCTGCAAATGTATCCAAGATGAGAAGAAATTATTTAGAAGAAAGTGAAGAGAGTTCCAAGCTAATAACATACGGTTGCAGTGCTCATTTGATGCACCTCCTAGCCAAAGACTTCAGTGTTCCAGAAATAAAAGCTAATGTTGTTGAAATTGCAAAATACTTCCGTAACAACCACTTTGCAGCAGCTGCTCTGAAAAAAGTGGGAGGAACCAAGCTAACTCTCCCACAAGGCGTGCGATGGAACTCAGTAGTGGACTCTTTTGAGCATTATATCAAGAACTGGCCTAATCTGATGACAGTTTGTGAACAAAATCATGAAAAAATAGATGGCACCGTCACAGCCAAAGTTCTCAACATTGGGTTTAAGAGAAATGTTGAACACATGCTGAGTACCCTGAAACCTATTTCTGTAGCCCTGAACAAAATGCAGGGAAATTGCTGTTTTATTGCTGACACTGTTGAAATTTGGAAGGAATGGAGTGAGATCTTAAAAAGAGAAATATGCAATGAAAAGATTAAATTACAAGCATTAAAAAAATGAATGGGACAAACACTATCTCCAGCTCATTTTCTTGCAAATATTCTCAATACTCAGTACTAGGGTCAAAACTTAACTGCTGAAGAAGAGGAGTTGGCTATGACATGGACATCCAGCAATCATCCCTCAATAATGCCAACTATAATAAACTTCAGAGCTAAGCGTGAACCATTCAAGAAATATATGTTTGCTGATGATGTTTTAAAGAAAATCACGAACCAGTGAACTGGTGGAAGTCACTTAAGCACTTGGATTCAGAGACTGTTGAAGTGATAAGCTCACTTTTAAGAACAGTAGCTTCTTCTGCCGGTGTAGAAAGAATATTTTCTTCTTTTAGACTAATTCATTCCAAATTGAGAAATCGTTTGGGACCTGAAAAAGCAGGAAAGCTTGTTTTTCTTTTCCAGATTATGAACAAACAAGAAAATGAAGGTGAAGACGACTGAGTTAGCTGCAGAAGCCAATATTTAAGTTTCTCATGTTGACCTGACTGACACAGTCGATTTAATTTTTGAGGTTTTTTTAAAATATTTCATTTAACTATTTTAGTTAAAAACAAACCTGATTTTAAAAAATTGGAATGTTTAACTAAATTCAAAAATTCATATGCTTGTTTTGTTAAAATATTATGTTTGTTGTTGAAGAAAAAAATCCAGAATACTTAATGTTGTTGTTTTAGTTAAATAAAACAATTTACATGTCTGTCTGGTGATGTTCTCCTCCTAATACAGCATGGCAAGAAAATCCTCCAAACATTAGTGATTAACCTGTTGAATTTGAGGTAGTTCACCTCCCAATAACTTCATAAATACCTGCTTCAATTACCTTTGGTAAATGAAATAACCAAACAATCATTCATTTTCTGATATAACTGTAAAACTAATCTGAAAAGTTTTCAAAATAAATCACTTTAAAAATGTATACTGTGTACCTTCTAAAAATGAAACCTACATCCATCTCTGAGTTGTGAAGAATATGTATTAAGGTTATAACAACCAACAAGAATGCACTTTTATGTAGAAATCCATGATTAAATCGAGCCTTCCTGACTAGTGATTTAATGTGATTTAAATCAAATCCACCCCGCCCTCACCCTTAAATTGCACTGTGTTCAGTAGAATTCCACATGCTTATCTTCTTACCTGTCCATAGTCCTGGCTACAACTTCCAGTTGCTGGAGAAGGAAAGGATAAAGGGTTGGAAACCGAGAGAAAAACTCCCTCCCTGTCATTCTGCAAAAGGGACAAAAAAGAACAACAGTTAGTGTTCTATAACAACCTGTTCGTCTCAAAATGTTCAATTAGCCAACAAGTGTTCATCTTTTTTTATTAATACCTGAGTGTAACCCAAAGTAGTAGCTCACAACATGGTTATAAGACATGGTCGCAAAAATGCCCAAGCCCACTTCAACCCTGACTATAATACACTTTCTACCATATGCTATTACTAAGGCTAAGATTTTGTCACAGATATTTTTAATAAAAGTCACGGACAGGTGACGGGCAATAATGAAAAATTCACGGAAGTCCATGACCTGTCCCTGACTTTTACTAAAAATATCTATGACAAAATGAGGAGCCTGGGCAACTGCGGGCAGGCTGGGAGCTCCAGGAGCCCCCACCACCAGTGGGGGCTCAGAGCTCCAGGGTCCTCCTCTGCTGGCAGTTCCGAGCTGCAGGGGTCCCCTCCTGCTGCCCGTGGCCACCGGGAGCTCCAGGAGTCCCCCCTGCCATCCGCAGAGGCAGAGAGCTCCGGGGGTTACCCCTGCCACCTGTGGTGGACAAGAACAGTGGGGGTCCCCCTGCCACCCGGGGCAGCTGGGAGTGGCGGGGGTCCCCGCTGCCATCCGCGGGGGCTGGGAGCTGTGGAGAGTGCACCTGCTACCGCCAGCTCTCTCCACTTGGGCCCATGGGAGTACCCCACAGCTCCCTGCTTCCACAGGCAGTACGGGACCCTGCTGCTCCCTGCAGGTGCTGGCTGAAGTCACAGAGGTCTTTGGAAGTCACGGAATCCGTGACTTCCGTGACTAAATCACTTTTACCAGTGAAACTGAAAGCTGCACCATTGGACACTGATGGTAAATTTCAGGTCCCATTTTTGCCAGTGTATTTGCAGCCTTATAAGCCTACATAACAAGATTCAAAACAGATTTCCAGCACATAACAAATTAAATTAAATACAGTTTATGCCAATGATCAGCAAAGCTCAACCAATGACCAGACTTAATAAAGCAGCAAAGTTCAAGTTATGGCAGTGAATAAAATCAAACTAAACATAAGCTTTAACACAGCCTTTTAAACCATTTTATAAACACAGACACTGTCTACCCTGGCCAGGAAACTGTGTTAGCAAAAGCTGTATTTCAAATCTCATAGTAAGAAAGAGCCTAATTAGAATATACATTAGACAGATTAAAAGGGGTTCTGAATTTTTTTAAACAATTAACCACTAGAAGAAAAAAGCAGAATTGTAAAACATGTTTCTACCCCATGATCTACTTAAAAAAAAAAAAAGTGAACAAACATTAGCAAAGCTTCACTGAAAAGATTCATGCTAGTATCTACGAAATCACAGGGAGGAATTGCAAAAATGAATTCTTAGTGAAAATAAGCAAAAAAAAAAAAAAACCCACTATGCAAGAGTAAAATCACCACATGGCAAACATCAGCAAAGCCTCATTCAGTGCCCAGCTAACAAAACATGCCTTAGCCACAGGCCATAGAGTAAACACAGCAAAAAATGATCCCTAGATGGAAACAAACTTTCAAACGCAAAGGTTCAGGAAAATTTCAGTAGGCACATAAAAAGTATACCAAAATCCCAAACTATCTATAACTATAGGTATATGCAGAGGATTTGCCACAGAATTTTGCTCCAAAGATTTCATTTTTTTTTAAATTGAGCTTCTAGCCTTTATAGTTGTGAAGAAAATCTTCTACATGTGAATCAAGTGTAAACTGAAATAATGATGGTAATTCAAATGTCAACATTAACTATTTCACTAATTATTTTAGCAGAAACATCCAACTAATTGCTTATCTCACAATCTCAAACTGCTTCCCAGTTGCCAAAAGCGCCAAATGTCCCCTTACCAAGCTGCCAAAACTTCCAATTTCTACAGCGCGGTTACATATTTTCTATACAAACTGTGCAGGACACTGACATTTTAAAACACAGGGGCCGTGCAAAACAAATAATATTTAACATAAAATTAAACATACAAGTGACATATTACTGATTACATCATTCTTTTTCCTTTCTTAAATCAATAAAACTTCATCCACTATGAAGATACCATGTAGAATCTCTAAACTACTACAGTGATATGCCCAGAATCCAGCTGCTCTAGCTACAGTATTTGGGTCAAACTTGCTGTGGAATATATAGTCCTTGGGCATAGGCTTAAAAGGTGATTTGGTATAACTAATGAACTAATACCCTCTTCTTATGGATTCATAACAAGCACGCAATCCCTAAAACCAAAGAAATGTTAATACCTATAAATACAAACTAAAAAAAAAAAGAACAGTAGGGAAAAAACAGTCTGGGACTAAAGAATAGAGAAGTTGGATTAAACTCCAATCAGCCCCCATAAATTAAAATCTATAGAGAACCCTCCCTCCGCCCCATTTTAACAGAATCTAAATCAGTGGTTCTCAAACTTTTATGTTGGTGAGCCTCTGAGTGAGACCCCCCCTTATAAATTAAAAATATTTTAAAAATATATTTAGCACTATTATAAATGCTTAAAAACAAAACAAAGACTGTTTTTAAGAACATATGTATTTTTTTTCTTAAAGAAGTAGGAGTCCTGGGGCTCTAAAAATGTAGCATCACCCAATAGTGACTGGCACTATCAAGATAACTGCATCTATTTTAGGTACCCACAAGAACTGTCTTGATTTTACTTGCAGCTCTTATTGACCTCAATGGGCATTTTGGGTGCTGAGCACCTCAAAAGAAAAAAATACAAGCAACTAGTTAAGTCAAGGGTTTGTTCATGTCACGATAGGCCCAATTTAACATACAAAATAATTCAGTGACCAAATATGAAATCAAAATTAAGCACTAAGAGTGAAAGTTCCTAGAACATTAAACTTAAAGTGCTCAATATACAGTGTATGTAAATTTTATGCAGTTTCTTGATATTCAGAGGATAAAAAAGAATCAAAAGGTAAATGCCACTGAATTGGGCACATCACATAACCTGTCTCTCAGTTTGCTGCCCGGATCTTGTAGGAAAGGTTCTATTCAAAACCTACTTGCTACTTGTCAGGTATTTGCAGAAAACATGTCTAAAGGCAGTGAGAGGAAGTGCTTACTCCTGCCTCTGAGGGTATATTTTCACTACAGCTGGAGATGTAATTTCTACCTCTGGTAGATATGCCCGAGCTAATTTGGATATAGAAATGTAGCTGCAGCAGAGGGGGGGCTAGCTGCCTGAGCATGTGCCTAGTGTTTCAGATGGGATTGTACTCTGGTGACTAAATCCTCCTGCTGCTCGTGCCACCATGGCAACACTTCTATTTTTAGCAAACTAGCTTGAGAGGTAGCACAGGTATGGCTACCCAAGTGGAAATTACATCTCCAGCTCCAGTGAAGATACACCCTAAAAGGACTAGTTGCTAAGCAACAACTTTGGCTGCCTCCCATTCCAGTGCATAGAGGAAACAACATAGTACAGCACACTAGTGGAGATGTTGTGAACAAAAGGGAATTGTACAAAGATGAGGCTGTGCAAGTAGAAGAGAGGGTTACTTACTTACTGGAGGTTCTTCGAGATGTGTGGCTCTTATCTGGATTCCAAATGTGGGTGCATATGCGCGCCATGCATTGGAGCCAGAACTGATCATAGTAGTGTACGTTGACCCACACATGTGCTGTGCATCGACTGTGTGGTGCATCAGAGGCTTTAAGACGCCATGCGGGTTGATACCGCTCCAGTTCCCTCTTATCAAGCAGTTGCAGAGCCCAGAGCAGAGGGGATGGAGGGCAGGATTGGAATCTAGATAGGGACCACACATCTCGAAGAACCTCCAGTTACAGTAAGTAACCTTCTCTTCTTCTTCGAGTGATGGTCCCTATGTGGATTCCAAACATGGGAGAGTAGCAAGCAGTACTCAAGTGTGGTAGCGGGTGCAAGGGCTCTCCAGGAGTCACAGTCTAGAGGATGCTGCATCCGAGAGCTGCATCCACCGCCATGGCAGGGGCATAGTGTGTGGTAAAGGTATGGATGAAGGACCAAATGGCTGCCCAGCAAATGTCTTGCCACGGGATGTCTGCAAGGAAAGCTGATGTGGCGGCATGAACCCGCAGGGGAGAGGGGAACACCAGAAAGAGCATAACAGTCCTCAGTGCAGTGGGAGATCCAGTGAAAGAGACATTGCGAGGCAAGAGCGTGTCCTCGACAGTGGTCAGCGATGGCAAGGAAGAGATGAGGGGAGATGCGAAAGTCACGTGTACGCTAGAGGTAAAAGACTAGCACTCGGCAGACATCGAGGGAGTGCAGCATGCGCTCCCTGGAGGAGGCGTGCGGTTTAGGGTAGGGGTTCTCAAACTTCATTGCACCGCGACCCCCTTCTGACAACAAAAATTACTTCACAACCCCAGGAGAGGGGACCGAAGCTTGAGCCCGCCTATGCCCCACTGCCCCAGGTAGGGGTGGGGGGCAAAGCCTGAGCCTCACCGCTCTAGGCAGGGGGCCAAAGCTGAAATTCCAGGGCTTCAGCCCCAGGCAGGGGGCCTGCAACCTGAGCCTGGCCGCCCAGGGCTGAAGCTCTTGGGCTTTGGCTTCAGCCCTGGGCAGTGGGGCTCAGGCTTCAGCCCCTGACTCCAGCAAGTCTAAGCCAGCCCTGGCGACCCCATTCAAAAGGGGTCACGACCCACTTTGGGGTCCCGACCCACAGTTTGAGAACCGTTGGGTTAGAAGGTGGGTAAGTGTATGCACTGGTTGAGGTGGAACAGGGAGACCACTTTGGGAAGGAATTTGGGGTGAAGGCATAGGGAGACCTGGTCATGGTGGAAGATGGTAAAGGGTGGTTCCGCCATCATTTGTGCCAGTTCACTGACCAAGAAAATCACCTTCATAGAGAGGTGAGCAAGAGAGCAGGTTTCCAGGGGTTCAAAGGATGGCCTAGTGAGGAAGGAGAGGACAAGGCTGAGGTCCCTGGAGGGGATAAGCTTCCGCACCGAGGGAAAAGCGTTGAGATCACGGAGGAAGTGGGCGGTAGTCAGGTGAGTGAAAACAGGAAACCTGTCTACAGGGGGAAGGAAGACACTGAGTGCCACGAGATGGATACGAACAGAGGAATGCGAGAGGCCCGAGCGACAGAGATGGAGAAGGTAATCCAGGACAATAGGAATGGAGACAGAGTCCAAGGAATAGCTGTGGCGATGCGCTCAGGCACTGAAGCAGTGCCACTTTCCATAGTAGCAAGCCCTGGTAGACAGGCTCCTACTGTGCATGAGGATGTCACGTACAGGAGCAGAACACACCACATCTATGTGCGAGCCCCATCCAAATACTAGGCTGTGAGGTGAAGAGGACTGGGGTTGGGGTGCCGGAGGCGACTGTGGGTATGTGTGGGGAGATCGGGGAAGAGGGGAAGGCGAATTGGGTGACAAGCAGAGAGATGAAGGTGGTCTGGGAACCAATAATGGCTAAGCCAAGCAGGGGCCACAAGGAGAACCGTCGCCTGATCCCATCGGATTTTGCGCAGGACCTGAGGGAGTAGGGGAATGGGTAGGAAGGCATAACGGAGCTCGTTGGTCCAAGGAATGAGAAGGGTGTCTCCCTGAGAGCCTGAACTGAGGGCTCCCCTGGAGCAGAAGAGGGCAAGTTTATGGTTGGTCACCATGGTGAAGAGGTCCTATTGAGGTGTACCCCACTGGAGAAAGATGGAGTGGAGCATGGGATCATGGAGTTCCCAGTCGTGATTGACATGGAAGGAGGAGCGACTGAGCTGCTCCACAAGGGAGTTTCTCACACCAGGAAGGTGTACAGCATGGAGGGTGATGTTGTTCTGGAAACACCAGTTCCAAAGGAGGATGACTTCTGCACAGAGGGAGGGAGAGGAAAAGAGAAGAATTCGATCAAGTAGCCATGTCGAATGATGTCCACTACCCAACGATCTGTGGTGATTTTGCCCCAGTAGTGGGTGAAAAGGGTAAGACGACCCCCAAAAGTGACTGGTAGCAACCTAGAGAATGGAGGAGGGTTTGCGGTTCCCATGGAAGGAGTCAAAATTTCTGCCTGGGGGTTTGTGGCGGAAAGGTAGAGGCGGCTAATGTAGAAGCAGTAGAATGTCGTGGGCGCTCAGACAGAGAATGGCGGCAAGATGGCTCAGGTTGGTGCTGTGGGTAGGGCAGGTAGATAGCATGGGGACGGGGTCGGAAAGACAACCGATGCTGCCTGCGGGTAGAGGCAGGGATATAAAGGCCTGAGACTCCTTTAGGGAATGGAGGGACTCATCAGTTGTGTCACTGAAGAGTTTTTGGTTGTTGAAGGGGAGGTCCTCAAGCGTAGTTTAGACCTCCTTTTGGAAACTGCTGAATTGCAGCCAGGTGTTACAGCAGAGCCAGAGAGCAGGAAGCAGTGTCAGCAGCATTGACCGTGGCTTGAAGGGCCATCTTGGTGACTAATTTGCCCTCGTCCATGAAGTGTTGAAAGTCCTGCTGCTTTCCGGGGGTAGGAAGGCATGGAAATCCGGGAACTTAGATAGGAAAAAGTTGTATTTTGCCAGGATGGCCTGATAACTGGCAATGAGGAACTGGAGGCCCACGGAGGAGTAGACCTTATGCCCAATTAAGTCAAGCTTTTTGCCGCCCAGTCCAGAGGGGTGGAGGGAAGATGTTGCTGGTGGGCAGGTTCCAAGGCCGCCTGAACCACCAAGGAATTAGGTGGCAGGTGGGAGAACAAGAAGTCCGTACCCTTGTCTGGCACAAAGTATCTGCACTCAGCCTATTTTAGGGTGGGGGCACAGGAGCCAGAGTGTGCCAAACCGCTTGTGGTGGTTGGAGGATGGCATCATGTATGACCAAGGCAATACCGGAAGGTCCAGAGGGCTGCAGAATGTCCAGGAACTGATCATGGGGGTCCTGGACATCTTCCACGGGGAGGTTGAGAGCAGCCACCATGCAGCAGAGAAGTTCCTGATACCTCCTGAGACCTGATAAACACCCCTCTCAATATTAAACCAGCCTTGGGTGAAACTCAGGGAGTTCACCACTAAAATTGAAAAAGAGAGAGAATGTTTTGCTGCTGATAAAGCACCCCCACCTCCGGAATGTCCCTGACAAGAGTTATAACCACCCAGGTTGTAAAGATGCTGGGAAATTAGGGAGGATACAGAAAGAGACTCAACAAATGGTAAGATAAGCTCTGGCCAGCGTTTTATGCTGACCATCTGCACAAATAGAGAAGGTCACAATTAAGTTACAATTTGGGCATAAAGATAAAATGTAAAGAACTTGTACAGGAAGGAGGACACAGATGCCAATGCGTAACTAGTTTAATTTTTTGTTATTTAGGAGTGTAGGATAATGTGATAGGTTTAGTAAATGTGAAGGAAGGAGCTAGTTTTACCTATATAATGTAAATGAAAAAAAAATGCTCTTTGGGAACCATTTCCGGACTGCAGTTCAACCTCAAGCTGCTGGAACCCTGACCCCTCTTCACAACCATGACGTGTAGAGGCATCGCCAAGAACCTCCAGATGAATTACTCCTGACTGGCCATCGGATGAAATTTGTCTGTATATTGGGAGTGGTGAGCATAAGAGATTTGCTCGGTATATTTATTCTGTGTGTGTTGCTAATAAATAGATGTTTAGAGCACAACTGTGTAATGCTCTTTCCCTGGGAAAAGGTTCTGCAGACCCATAGAGCCCTGAGCCCCAAGGGAAAGGGTAGGTACTTAAATTGACCAGGTTTCTTCCTGAGCCCCGTGGGTAAGGATAGGTGCCTTACATCATGAGCCCTCGGAAGGGAAAGGGTGGGTGTGCCTAAACTGATTGGGCCATGCCTTGAGCCCTTGGTACGGTATAGGTGGGGTGCCCTAAATTGACCAGGTCACATCTTGAGCCCTCGGTAGGGTATAGGTGGAGTGTCTTAAATTGAGCGGGTAACAAAGGAGGGAAGAGCACGTCATCCGGTGATAAAGAAGTGCCAGTAGGGACCGAGGGAGCCAACAGTGCTGGTGGAACAGAGGGCACCAGGAGAGCGGAAGCGTCATGGGGATCCTCATAGACAGAGGGTGGATCGACGGGAGGTGGGGATGGGCGGTGGTGCAGGCATGACAGGAGTCTGTAGCACCGATACGTGTCCCAGGCGGACCAGTAGGGCCAAGCACAGTCGCCAGCCTTTGGTGGTCCCCACAGGTAGGCAAGCTACGGATTGTCCACCGGGCCATGGGTTGGAGGATAGGGCTGGCTGCGGGGGTCCAGGCTGTAGGAGTGAGCTGACGAGAAGGCTGAGTCCTGTTCGGAGGATCAGTCCGACTCTGAAGACAGATCTGGCAGAGGTGGGATGACGCAGGGCAGTTCATGAGCAGGAGAGGTTCCACGGCCGGAGATGGAGGGACAACCAGCAGTCCAGAAAGCTGAGGAGAGTCAGCAAATGGCAGAAGCTGTTCGACCGTCGGTGTCAGGGGGGACAAATGTCCTGGTGTGCACAAGACAGTCCTGGCAGCATGGACTGCACTGGAGGTGATGGTGGTGGGATAGGTACCGTGGCTGAAGGCAGTGCTGGCAGACCGTTATGCTTTGATTTATGCTCCGAACAAGGCTTCTTCAGAGCGGGAGCTTCAGAGCGGGAATCGACATGTGACTTCTCATCTGACTTGGCGCAGCTCAGGGAGGTAATGCTGCATTTAGCGGCGGTCCCCGTCGCAGAGCTGCCTTTGTGCCCATGAGTGTGCTTCTTATGCACACAGTGGGATTTGGGTTGAGGAGGTGATGCTGTCAGGTGCTGGGCGGGAAGGGCCAGAAGAAATGCCTGCCACTGGTGTTGGTCAGCGCGCTAACAGATCTGCCGGTGCCGGATCCAAAGGGGCACGTGACCGCATTGCTTCTTCCATGAGGAACTGATCAGCAAATGGAGCAGCAGGCGGCTATATGGACCCCACCCAAGCAGTAGAGGCAACATTGGTGCTCATCGCTCACAGAGAAGGGGTGAGGGCACGAAGCGTAGTACTTAAACCTGGCTTGCCTGGGCATAATCCCTGGGCTGGGGAAGAGTCCCGCAAAGGGAGGGAAAGTCCTATCGGTAACAACTATCTGAACGGACAACTAACTACAACTAGAGAAGAAAAAACTATGTACAAGGGGCCAAAAAGGCGAAAAACGCAGTACTCGTTGTAAGCTCGGAGCACCAAGGAACAGGGGTTCCGACTATGGCCATGCGGCAGTAAGAGGGAACTGGAGCAGCATCGACCCGCACTGCCTCTTAAAGCCTCGGACACGCGGCGCAATCGACACATGACGTGTGGGTCAACAGACACTACTATGAACAGTTCCGGTGCATAGCGCACATGTGCACCCACATTTGCAATCCACTTAGGGACCATCTCTCAAAGAAGTACTGTGACCTACAAACTGTGGAAAGTTCAAGGGAGAAGAAAAGAAAATGGATCAACACTGGGGCAACAGAATGAACATACAGGAAAGTAGGTAAAGGGGAGGTAATACGGGGTATGGAGATTTTTGGTTGGTTGATTTTCAAACAGTGATGATGTTTTGGATTTTCATCACTAGATGTGTGTGTGCACTGTCAGGCATCTCAGGCACAGAGAGAAATTTTTGTGCAGTGATTAAGAATATTGTATTACCTTCACACTTGGCATAAAGACAATGGTTGACATTTTTAAAGCAGCACAAGGCATTTAGTCACACATTTTCCATTAATTTTAATACAAGACGAATGGCTAAAGACCCTGCACTGCTTTGAGAATCTCAACCAATAATTAAAAAAAAAAAAAAAAAAAAAGATTTAGCTCACCCCATTTTCATGATATAAATAGATACATGCACATGAAGAGTTAATAGAACAACTCTCAAAAATCCAACTACATTTGTTATAAAAAAAGAGGAATATACAAAGAATGATGGATACAAGGACTACATAAAGATGACTAACTGATGGAACAAACAGTTGCTGATAGTGTTCAGATGCAGATTTTGGCTTTGTAACTACCTTTAATTAAATCTTTTAAACTGACATTTCATAGGTTGCAGGATTTTATAACACACCAAAAATGTTGTTTACAAAAAAATGAACTGGGAAGAGCCCAAAGACATTGCTACATTTTATTTTTTCCATGTCCACCTTAAATTGTTTATTATTGCTTCAGACTTTCCCCTGCTCATATAGCTCAACCATGCCCTCTATCATTTCAGTTTCCTTTTCTTCTGCATGTAGATACAGAACATTTTAAAAGGGTAATATTTCAAACAGGATTAGCAAGGTCTAAACAATAAGAAATAGTGCTGGGTTATTTAATAAAACAGGAATTATTTTAATGAGAACCAAAAGAGTTATTAGTAGAATAATAGCGATTATAGTATACAGTAAAAGCTGTTTTATCCGGCATGTTTGAAGAATGGGAAGTGCCAGTAAGTGAAAAATGCCGGTTAACTAAGATGGAGGGAGTTTGGGTGCAGGAGGGGGTGCGGGGCTGGGCAACGAGGCACAGGCTCTGGGAGGGAGTTTCGGTGTAGGAGGGGGCTCAGGGCAGCAGGTTGGTGCATTGCTAGAGCTCGGGGTGGGGCAGGGGCAACGCACAGAGCCGCCTGGAGTGCCTCCACCTAGGAGCAGCTGAGACAGACTGCCGCTTGCGGGGAGCTGCCCAAGGTGAGCACACCCCGGATCCAGCACCCCGCATCTGCTCCCGTGCCCCAAACCGCTGCCCCAAGCCCCCTCCTGCACCCAGACTCCCTCCCAGAGCCTGCGCCCCGCAGCCCCTCCCGCGCCCCAGCCCCCCACCGGCCCCGCGCCAACCGAACTATAAACCAGAATTTCAATGAAGATCAGAAATGCCAGTTTCTAGAGCTTTCCAGTTGGTGAAGTGCCAGATAAAACAGCTTTTTCTGTACTATCAGTTTTCTTCTGTGCTGTAAATCACATGTAAGAATTTTTAGCATAATTTTGACCATCATGTCAAAGAAGTTAATACAGAAAAGGAAACTGAAGCACATTTCTTCCCCTGTAATTGCTTCATTTATAGAATACCATTAAATGTTCAGGACACTTAAGTAAATAAATAAAATAGAAGAGTAGGTCTCTGTCCTACAGAGCTTACAATTTAACAATGACAAAAAATTAAACACAGTTCACCAATTCTCTATATATGACAGTTGGTGCTCTAGAGCACAATCCTTTCTTTCTAGTGCCCTTTCAGTGAATGGTGGCTAATTTACAATGATGTGTTGATGGATTCTAGGAACAATTCATTTCAGCTCTCGTCTGAAGAAAGATTTACCAGGATCCAGAGATGTTATGGGAGGAAAAAAGAGTACAATTTATTTGAGTTGTGGGAGTAAATCAGAGACAGTTTCCCCCTCTACTTATGTTTCCCCCTAAAGAAAAGTACTAACAAACACACCACCATCACAACCATTAACTGAAGAATTCTGCCCTTCGTTCTAACTATAGGTCATATTGCACCTGCCACTCGTAATCGTTTCATCTGTCTCCTTCATCTGAACTTACTCTTTCCAACCTTCTCTGTCTGTGTGGATCTGCGCCACAGTTCATTAAACACAAGGATAAGGTTTATGATGCTGGCTAGAAAACTGTTCTAGTAAAATGTAGTGAGTTCTTATGAAGCGGAAGTTACTTTGAAGGCAAAGAGTGGAGATGTACATGCGGTGTTATAACTTCCTTCCTTCATTGTACTATTACAGCTAAAATTCATAATTGAAGGCAGATGTAGATCTATAAAACCCCGCAAAATAAACTTATAGAAAAGTCTATTTTAAGCTGCAGCTAGAGAGCAATTTGCTATGTGGATGACTAAACTTTCTTTTAAAAAAGGAGGAATGAGAAAAGTAGTTTGCCTCTTCCACACAAAGCTAACATAAGGAGCTTTTATTGTACTTTTGATGGTCAGTAACTTCTCTATGTATTTGTACTTGATTTTATGGCTTTATTTGTTTCCTAATAGAATCTTCACACCAAGAGAATGGCCTCATTCTTATTAATCTCCTTTCTATTCCTCTGATAAGATTGTTCAATATTACTGTACTTTCTCAATCAAAATAGATAAAACATTTTATAATGTAACAGACTTAAAATTCTATCTATAGATAGATAGATTCCAGTTTTCTACTAGACAATAGCATGACCACAGGTCAGCTGGTTCCCCTCCACCATCTTTTTCATCCTACTTCTCTCATGAGTGCCTCTAGGCCGACATGATATCTCAAGAGTTATTCCTTTCATGTATTAATCAATTCCGATTAAGTGCTGTGATCTCATGTGTAGGTCAAGACCTGTATTTGTACATTTAGCTGTCTTTGTAAATAGGTGTTGTATTACTGTATTTGTATGCTATCTGTGGATTTAAAATTGTTTAACAGATTTGTTTATAAAAAAATAACCTAAAGAGTTTGAATCCTGTGGTACTCTTTGCTAAATGCTGCGGCAGTAAATACTTAGAACATACTGTGGCGGATCAGTTTAATTCGTAAGTACAGCAATGACATTGTGCGTACATCTCATTTTACCGTGACATATGTCACAGATTATCTCCTTCTATAATATCTCTGATTTCATATTTTTCAGAAAAATTAAAGGCTCCATAGCCTTGTATCCTGCTTTAATAACTGACACTCTAAAGTACATTTGTGAATCATCTGCTCATACTGAGAGTCTAGAGTAAAAAGAAAACATAGCAAAAGAGGTTTAAAGACAATTGACCTTCTGGGGCTATCAAGGGCGTTCTAATACTCATTCTAAATCATGAATACCCACAAGAAGAATCCTGGACTGCTGATAGGCACTCACAAATACCAAAATTGGGATGGAAATAAAGGATATAACAAATGTGGGGAAAAAAGGAAAAGAGACAAGGATAAAGGAATATATAAAGAGAAAAAGCAAAAAGACATTTACAGAGGCTGTTATTAAAGGGCATAGTTTTCATGAGTTCTTGGAGGCCTCTTTTTAATATTTTCCTGCCAAGAATAACATCTACTCCTATTGTGGCAATGACTATACTGAAATTAATGGAGCCTAAAGAATTATCTAGCATATCACAGAGGAAAGATAAAACAGAGAGACTGGGAACCAAACTGAGCCCTGGCCTCAGCAGACACAATTCCCGAAGAAAGCATTTTAAGCCAAGGCTGAATTTGGGCCTGAAAATATAAATAGCCATATGAAAGGGACACAAGTTTTCAAATCTACTTTGATATACTTGCCTCTTTTGCTTTTAGCAAATTATGAAAGCAAGCAAACAAAACACACACACACACACGTAGTGGATAGAATATTCCACTATTCCAATATTCAGAATTTTGTTGTTGTTGACTTGTTTACTTTTGGTTCTTCATTCTCTCCCAAATCTCTCACCTGATAGGTCCTCCTAACCCCCAAATACACAACTTTTTCTACGCTATGTAGAATCATAGACATCAGTAAAACAGACGGAGCAGATCACCCATCTCCATCCCAATACAGAAACAAGCCTTAACCATGTATTTGTGAAATGATGGTGAACATGGTATGTTCTGATCTGTACTTGCATTTAAATCTTGTGCACCTCTACTGGAGCTGAACCTGTTGTTGACATGCTTGTCGGTACCATGTAATTTTTATACTATATACCAGGCCACAGATCAAGTGCAAACCTCAATATTCATATTATCCAATAGGTCACTAGCCAAATTTATCCTACTTGTAACCAGGCTGGAATGCACACAAGGTTTGGGGTGGATGAAACCTCCCAGAAGTTCCAGACATAGTAATCACCCTTAAAAAATTTTCAGTTGCCTGAGACAACTAAATAACATGAGACATCAGTCTGTGCAGTGTTTCCTAAACTAATTAAGAGGAAGCTTAAGTAATGTCACCATAATGTTATCTAATTGCAAAGGTAAAATTGGAAAGGTTTTAAGGGCAGCTACTATAGTTTTGCAAGATAAAACTAAGACACAGAATGACAAAGGGGCTTCAGAATTAACAGCCACTGAAATTAGTTCACACCTATTTGGAACAAATCCAACCAGTAATGTTCCATTGCACAGGGGGCTGGGTAGGTTTTGGTGATCCCCATGGAGGGCATGTGCACCCCTATGTCTGCAAAGCCTAGCTCTAATAGGCTCTTTGTGACCCACAGCACATCAGAGATCAGAGGGCTGATGGATCTGTGATAACAAGGGCTAGCAATGAGTTCAGCACCAGTTCAAGCACACATGGTTTAACTGCAAGAGTGCACTAGGACAAACCGTGTTCAGCAACATTTCAGAAACCACTGTTAATGCATGCCTGGAACAAGTATTAACCACAGCTTTCTGAACTAGTACAGAGCACAGTTTGTCCTGCTCTACATTTGCAGTTAAAATGTGTGCAGCTGATTGATCTAGTGCAAAACCCAATGCTAACCCTACTGTAAGCAATGGATCAGTTTATCAGGTACATGAGGCTCAAAGGCATAAATACCTGTTGAAACTCAGTTAATAATGACAGGTTTCAGAGTAGCAGCCGTGTTAGTCTGTATCTGTAAAAAGAACAGGAATACTTGTGGCACCTTAGAGACTAACAAATTTATTTGAGCATAAGCTTTTGTGGGCTACAGCCCACTTCATCGGATGCATAGAATGGAACATTATGTCTCTAAGGTACCACAAGTACTCCTGTTCTTTTTTCCGTTAATAATGCTTGTGACATGTGGATAAGAATCACAACAGAGCAAAGTGACTGACCAAGCCAAACCTCAATAATATAGCAGATATGGTCAAGGACATAAGTGTGCGTTCTGACTCAGCTTTAATTTTTTTCTCCATCGCATCGTTCTCCTGTTTGTGTTAGCGAGTGGCTGAACAAGAAGTAGGACTGAGTGGACTCGTAGGCTCCAAAGTTTTACATTGTTTTGTTTTTGAGTGCAGTTACATTTGTAAATTGTACTTTCACAATAAAGAGATTGTGCTACAGTACTTGTATGAAGGGTGAATTGAAAAATACTATTTCGTTTATCTTTTTTATAATGCAAAATATTTGTAATCAAAAATAATATAAAGCAGGCACTGTACACTTTGTATGCAGTGTTGTAATTGAAATAAATATATTTGAAAATGTAGAAAAACATCCAAAATATTTATAATAAATTTCAATTCGTATTCTATTATTGTTTTACAGTGTGATTAAAACTGCAATTAATCGTGAGCAATTTTTTTAATCAAGTTAATTTGTTTTGAGATAATCACTTGAGTTAACTGCGATTAATTGACAGCCCTACATAACCAAATAGCATAAACTCGGGAATTTCAGAGTTAAGATTAACCTTAAAAGAAATCCAAACACATGAAGAAGTATGGAAAGACAGTTAGGGCAACCTTACAACCTGAACTCTGCCCCAAAGCAATAACCACATGATTGTGATTAAGGCATGATACAGTGCAAATAAGTGATGGTCACATAAACTCCACCCTATACCGGAAACCTACTGACCGCTATACGTACCTACATGCCTCCAGCTTCCATCCAAGACACATCACACGATCCATTGTCTACAGCCAAGCCCTAAGATACAACCGAATTTGCTCCAACCCCTCAGACAGAGACAAACACCTACAAGATCTTTATCAAGCATTCGTAAAACTACAATACCCACCTGGGAAAGTGAGGAAACAGATTGACAGAGCAAGACGGGTACCCAGAAATCACCTACTACAGGACAGGCCCAACAAGGACAATAACAGAACACCACTGGCCATCACATACAGCCCCCAGCTAAAACCTCTCCAGCGCATTATCCACGATCTACAACCTATCCTGGAAAATGATCCCTCACTCTCACAGACCTTGGGAGACAGGCCAGTCCTCGCTTACAGACAACCCCCCAACCTGAAGCAAATACTCACCAGCAACTACACACCACACCACAGAAACACCAACCCAGGAACCAATCCCTGTAGCAAACCTCGTTGCCTACTCTGTCCCCATATCTACTCTGGCGACACCATCAGAGGACCCAACCACATCAGCCACACCATCAAGGGCTCATTCACCTGCACATCTACTAATGTTATATATGCCATCATGTGCCAGCAATGCCCCTCTGCCATGTACATTGGCCAAACCGGACAGTCCCTCCGCAAAAGAATAAATGGACACAAATCGGACATCAGGAATGGTAACATACAAAAGCCAGTAAGTGAACACTTCAATCTCCCTGGTCATTCTATTACAGATTTAAAAGTCACTATCATTGAACAAAAAAACTTCAGAAACACACTTCAAAGAGAAACAGCAGAACTAAAATTCATTTGCAAATTTAACACCATTAATCTGGGCTTGAATAGGGACTGGCTGGCTCATTACAGAAGCAGCTTTTCCTCTCCTGGAATTGACACCTCCTCATCTATTATTGGGAGTGGACTGCATCCACCCTGATTGAATTGGCCCTGTCAACACTGGTTCTCCACTTGCGAAGTAACTCCCTGCTCTCCATGTGTCAGTATATAATGCCTGCATCTGTAACTTTCACTCTATGCATCTGAAGAAGTGAGGTTTTTACCCACGAAAGCTTATGCCCAAATAAATCTGTTAGTCTTTAAGGTGCCACCATACTCCTTGTTGTTTTTGTAGATACAGACTAACACGGCTACTCCCTGATACTTGAAGGCATGATAGTGTTTGTGGTCCCTGATTAGAAAAAACTATTTCATACACACATTTTTTAATATTTTTTCCTCTGACTACAGGGCAGAGTTAAGGATGTGTCATAAAATTCATCATGGGAAGTGCTATGACTCTCTGAGGCATTTGAATTAGACATATTTGTGTGTCAGATTCTGCCACACATTTTGCAAGATGATTCTGCAAACAGTCCCAGTGCAGTTTAAAAAAAAAAAAATCACTGCTTATATTGCTTTTGAGATTTACATTGAATATTACGGCTAAACCACTTGTACAGTTCTCTTCCTTTAGAAATTATTCTCTGAATCAGTATATTACTTTTTGTAGGGCAGTCAGTTATCAGTTAAATACACTGTTTATTAATAAATTAAAATGTTTCTTTTAAGGGTAGGTTAGAAGGCAGATGGTTTGTATGAGGTTTTCTTAGTTGTATTCCACACCAACATAAAAAATGTTGCTATTTCTTTAATCACTTCAGGCTGGGAGCTGCATTTTCATGGCACTACATTCATTACCCGCTAAGGAGTCAAGAAAAATCTGGGCCCAGAAAGCTAAAAAAAAAAAGCAGAGTTCAGTCAAAATAAATGCTACAGCTTGAAATGACAGTACTGAAAACATCCATTTTCAAAAAGAACTCTAGTTATTTCCTACTGTATCTGTAGGCCCCATCAGATACTAGAGCTTCAGTAATCAATAGGCTCCAGCTAAGAAAAATGATCTAGTTGGAATTTACTAACTTTTCCTAAAAACAATCAATGTCATCTTTATTTCAGTATGAAGCAATCTTCTTGGCATGAATTTATGTTACTCTTTAAAATGCCAATCAGATGTCAAACAAAGATTGCCATTTGAAAGTATTACAGCTAATGCAGGCAAGAGTGTGCACTTGTGAGAAAGACTGACCAGACCAGGCAGCTCTGCCCACTACATATTTATTTGGATGACAGACTGGAAATATCAGCATTCTAAGGGTTAGAAATTTAAGTAGATAGCAATGCACATTGGGCAGTCCTGCTGGAAAGATCCAGATAGCAATGCAGATGAAATAATATTTTTATGAGTTCTTCTCTAGATAATCTTGGTCTCCAACAATCAGTACACTCTTCTGTTAGACCTAGCCATAGGATGCCATTTCAGTTACTTTAACACTGTCTCTACAGAACTCATGGTATTAGCTTTCAAGGTTGAAAACTGTTACATGCTTAAAGAGAATGTTAGTATTCCCAACAAGACATCCTGACCACATAACTGACCTTTTTAGGGGAAAAAGTAATCAACAATATTGTGCATATCCTTGTTATTAATTAAAATAAATGTTATAATGCACTAGCTAATAAAAAGCCCTGTGTAATTAATTATACAAGGATGTAAAAGGATTATCTCATCTTTGTCATTCACAGATTTATTACAGTAAGTAATTTAATTCTAGGACACCTCTTCAGTTAGAGCAATGGGTGCCAGCCTTTTTATTACATCATGATGTAGTTATCAAGAACAACTTAGATTTATTTACTACATTGGCAGAAGGGGAATTTTTGAAGAGGGTGGAAGAATCACTATGCATCAGTGGAATTTATAGCTTTAGTAAATGTTAGGTTTGTTTTCTAAGGAATTATAACAACATACTTAAATTCCAGAACAGTAAGCAAAATAGCTTAAGTTCACTGACTTGAGAAAACATTCTTTTATACTGCATAGCTCTAAAATAAATACTTAAAAGAAATAGAGACCAAGCCATTATATCTTAGTTTTCATTTTCCTTCAGATAGAAGTGCTAGAATAAACATTCTTACCAGTTTACATTGCCTGTGTTTTATGAGGTTAATAACTGAACTGTCAATCAAGGCCTATATAAATACAGTAGTTGAATACTTTCTGCTTTAGAAGCACTTTTATTTATAAAAGCGGGTAGCCAAGATTTCCAAAGGACTACATGGTCTGTTTGCTTTGATCTGTTTTATGTACAAGTCTCTTTATACCTGTTGGTTTGCTATTTATGATACCTTTGTGTAATTAGGTATGGGAAGAACACCTGTGCACGGCAAACACTTAAGGAAAACGGCAATTGAGAGGAATAGAGTATTATGTAACAAGCAGCTTACCAAATTAACTTTTTAAAAGAATCTTTCTGAAGGCAACTTTGTTGGTACGATGGCAAGAGATCTTAAAATATGATGTGCCAGAATAAAGGAGAGGAATGTCACTTAAATCTGAGTTAACAGACAGACCTGATATCAATATTCACATATAATACAAAAATCAAACAATTATGTCAAAATTAGGAGAAATTAAAATGTTCCATCACTAGAAATAAGATGGAAAAACTAAGGATATGTCCACACAGCAACTGGACACCTGCAGATGGCCCATGCCAGCTAAATGAGGCTTGTGGGGCTCAGGCTGAGGGGCTGTTTCATTGCCGTGTAGACTTCTGGGCTTAGGCTGGAGCCCGAGCCCAGAAGTCTACATGGCACTGAAACAGCCATGCAGTCTGAGTACTGCGAAGCCCAAGTCAACTGTCACGGGCCAGCCTTGGGTGTCTAGTTGCTGTGTAGACATACCGTAAGTTACCTGCTCATATGGTTAGATTTTTCAGAGGTCTTTGCTTCATTTGATCTGTTTCAGGCATGTACGAAGGGAGAATCAAAAATCCAATTAAGTTTTGCTTTTTCCTTATTTAAAACAAATGAACAGTTTGAGGAAGCTCTTTACACATCGCATACTAGTGAACATATTGTTATCACTTCTCATTTGAGATAGCATTTTATTTGAGTTTGTATACGGTACCCATCACTGTGGTAAAATGAGGAACCACCATCCGTCTCAAAATGGAATATATGGCTCTGATTCAAGACAGTAGTTCAGCATGTGCTTAAGTCTCTTCCTATTCAGGAAAGCACTTAGGCACATGCTTAAAGTTCTGCACTTTTTTAAGTCCCATTGACTGGACTGGGAGATAAGCATGTATTAAAAGCTTTTCCGAATTTGGGTCTACATACACAGCACTGTGTCTACCAGGACTATTGTTTGTAGGCTTTAGACATTAAAGATAGTGCTAAATTTATAAATTAGATAGGTTAGAGATCCTAAATATATACATGTTACATTAAAAACTAAATTAAAAAAAACATTATTAAGGTTACAAGGTCAAGAACTCAAAAGTTGGGAAATATGATTATGCAACCTTAATTCAGCCCTGTCTTGTGTGCATGCATTACGATGCAGTCTTTAATTACGCGATCACACCTAATTTTTTTCTACAGAACCTCCTGCCGCTTTCTGTGCACAGGATGGATAGTTACTATGGGTTGGGATATTAAAATTTCAGACAGAATACAGAATATTAAAATATACAAAGATGAAAGGATGCAGAATATTATCCCCTTGAATCTACAAATATGGAGTTGTTTTAGCTGCACACTGAAAAGAGACTATATCATACAGTACAGAGTCTCAAAATCTAACTCCCCAAATCAATGGTGTACCCTCACCTGGAATACTATGGTCAGTTCTGCTAATACTAGCTCAAAAGGGATATATTAGAAATAGAGAGGATACAAAGATGAGTGACAAAGGTGGTTAAAAGAATGGAACTATTTCCACATAAAGAGAAAGAAAAAAGACTGACTATCTGGAGAAGAGGGGAAATGATAGAGGTATACAAAACAATCAACAGCATAGAGACACTCAGGCACTCTTATTAACCCTCTCATACTACAAGGACACACTCAATTAAAAGCAGCAATTTTTTCATTGATAGAAGAATGAAAGGAAATCTTTTTATACAATGCACGATCAGCTTGTGGGATTCATTTCCACAAGGTATCATTGAGAAAAGCGCTTAGGAGGAATCATAAAAGGATTAGACATTTATACAGACAAGGAGAACATCCAATAGTTGGCCACTTTGGGGTTGCTACACCTTCCTCTGTAGCATCTGGAACTGGCTACTATCAGAGACACGACACTGGACTAAAAGGATGACTGGAATAATACAATATGATGGCTCCTCTGATCCTAATTCAACCAGGGTCTAAAATCCCCTCTCTGTAAATTAGTAGTTTACTTGATATTACCCACAGCAAGCATACACTACTTTTGTCACAATCTTCGTAATTTCAATTAAACTTAGTATAGAACCTCGCAATCCAACGGGACCCAACTACAAGAGTTGAGTTCGGGTCAGGTGGGTTGAAAATAACCCAACACTCTGTCTCAGGTGGTCTCTGATCACCTCCTCCTGTCCAGCGATGCGGCACCTCACTGGCTGCATTCCTCACTCCTGCCAGCCACTGCCACCTGGCTGTGCTGCATGCTGTGCAGTGTGCTGACATGTCATAGCGCCTCTCAGTGCAGCAAGATGGCAGGTCATGAAGAGAAGGTGGCCAGAAATGGAGCGTGGGCACGGGGAGGAGAAAGCCCCCACTAGGGTGAGCCCCAAGGATGAGGTGGCAGCGGCAACACTGACAAGTTCAGAGGAGTGGCTGGGAGGCAGGGGGGAAACAGCAATTCTTCGGATGCACTGGGCTGCAGTGGAGAACAGCGCATGGGAGAAATTAACCTCGGCAGCTCTGGGGGAAAAAACAGTAAAGAAAATGGAGTCCAGACCAGCAGCTAGACCCTTGCAACCCAACCCAAATCTCAGTGGACCTGAGTACAAGTGTTGGGTTTGTGTCAGGTATGAAAAAAAACCTGACAGGTTCAGATTAGCTGTGTCAGGTCTAGTCAGAGTCAGGTTGAGCTTTACAATTAGACCCAAGCAGAGCTTTATGTACAGAAAGAGAACCATCCTCCATCTACCATCATCCTCACCCGCCTTCAAACTTTAACAGACAATACACTATATACTTTTTCTGTAAGCTAAATAAGACTATCCTAAAATGGTTTTATTGTTTTAGATTACATTTATTATTTCAATATTCAAATTTTTTTAGCTTTAGGAAGTATGGAAAATGGAGTACATGGGGTTTCTCTCTTTTCAATTTGCCTCCTTATTGCACAAAATTTTCATAAAACTTATCTTTAATTCATAAGTTAACAGCAGTTATGTTATCACTCGTATTACTAGAAAAACACAGTAGGGTACGAAGCCTGTATTTTCTTATATTGTTAAACAAGTATTTTTGGACTGGTAATCAATATAAACCGTAAACAGCAGTGTGTCTGCTGCAAACATTGGTTTGAACACTTAAGCTCAGAATTGTCTCACCAAGACCTGCAAGTCTGCTGAAGCAGTCAATATACTAAAAGACAGAGCATGGACTAATATTTAAGCAAAATTAATATGGGCTACCGTATTTAAAAAAAAAAACACAACAACACAGCTTGACAGTGTTTAATTCATCAAATCTTAGAAAGATTACTTGGCAAGATATCTCTGACCACACACTCCACTCTTAGCTATATTCTTACTACCATTCCTGTGGTTTTTAGAAATCTATGGGTTTAAATAATTGTTAATGGATGAAAAATTTACAAATGATCTTTGAAACCTATCAATCAGAGATGTAATTAAATTTTAACTAGCGAGGCTAGATCTACATACCATGTTCATTTTTCTAATTCATGTTGTATATGTTCTGAGGTACCATTCATGAGTGGAATGTTTTAAACATGCTCAAGTAATCTATTTAAAATGCATACTTAACGTATCTCTAAAAGACTCCATTTTGCTACATGATTTAAAAACATTCATCAATCTGTTTTACTATCAGTTTCTATCAACCCATTTAAAGTCTTTACCAAAAAAGCCTCTAAACGTTTTCTATGCGATATATAGTATATGATGTCACTGTGCAACAGTGAGCAATAAGACCTTTTGACTTCAATAGCTATCTATCTTAGGTATTTATCTGACCCCCATTATCACAGCATCTGAGCATCTCACTCTCTTAATGTACTTATCCTCACAATGATCCCGTGAAGTAGGCAAGTGCTATTACAGGAACTCTCACATAGGGAGACTAAGGGTATATCTACAAAGCAGCTGAGAGGTGTGATTCCCAGCCTGGGCAGACATACATGCACTAGCTCTGCTGCCTAGAATAGCAGTGTCACCACAGTAGCTTGGGTAAGCCCAATTGCCTGGGCTTACCCTGGGATTGTACTCAGGCAGCCAGCCAGAGCTGCTGCCTGTACCACTGCAGCCACACTGCTATTTTTAGCACACTAGCTCCATGCTGGGAATCATACCTGCCAGTTGCTGCGCAAACACAAAATGACTCACCCAAGGTCACACAGGAAGTCTGTGGCAGGGCAGGGAACTGAACCTACATCACCTGAATTCCAGGCTAGTTCACTAACCACTGAACCATCCTCGCCCTGTCTATATATCTGGGGGAGACAGAACCGGAAAGAGGAACAAAGAATACAGAGAAAAAGGGTCTCTCGCTGAGAAGGATACACAGCAAGGACAGTAGTAGCACTGCCAGAAAGTAACAATGGGGAAAGAATTATATTGGCAGCAGCTGAAACTCCAAGCAGTAAGGGAAAAACGGAGTTATAAAAAGCCACTAGAGAAAAGCCTCACAATGAACAGCTGGTCTCCAGGAAAAGTGCCCCTTCTCCAAAGGAGCAAGGGAGCCCCTTCATTATAGGCTGAGTACTAATGATCTGACTCTTCATGACATTTGCTGTAACCTGAAATCCACAGCACTTTTGATCTTTAAGTTTCCCTTCCAGATGCTGGAAAGGAGATTTGCCCAGCGTTTCAAAACAGTACAAGTTTACAGGACACAGCCACTTGAGCACTTCAGGAGGCTAATGAAGCATACCTGTATGAAGATGCCAACCCGAGTTGGATCGTTGTAAAGATTTCACGCTGAAAAATATCTAAAGGGCTTGGGGGTGGGGGGGAGCTTAAGCAAAGGCACGTTTAATGGAGTTTGGGAGAAAACTCTATAAAATATTTTGGGTTTTGATTTGTAACTTTTTAAAATTGTTTATAACATGGTGCATCTGTGCTGAAGTCATTACATCTTTCACTCAGCATGAATACTAAAAATGAACATTTACATAAATCGCCACAGTGACGAGAGAACTGTCATTCCACTGCAACCAGTTACTAATAGCCACAAAAACTGGGTTATTTTCCTGTTTCTCATACATGTTTCTGTATGTTAGTTACTTGATAGGCAAAAAAAATATTATGGTGCTGGAACTGACATGGATATGTACAGGGGCCATTGGTAATATCTACCTATCTAGTTACATATTTGGCCTCCATCACCATAGTATTTGGACTCCTCCAGTGTTAAAAAATAGAAACAACAAGTCTCTCCTCTTCCTTTCTTATGCTGCAGGAGAAAGAGCTTGAGTAGTTTATAAGGTTTTTGTTGTTGTTTTTAATTTGCTTGGTTTATGGGAGAGTGAGTGAGCATAGATTTTATGGGCAGAAGGGACCATTATGATCCTCTGGTTTGACATAAGCAGGAGGAAATGCTATGTCTCAGAAATACATTTTACATGCAAGTTCTGAATGCAGCAATGTTAGGGGTCATTCTTAGCTTTTGCAGAAGAGAATTCTGCAGTTTAGGTCCAACTCCTAAGAAAGTTCCGTCTCTGCCCTCACAAGTTTCCCCCTTACTGGTTGGCATTTTCCCCAACAGAAAGTAGATGTTCTAGAATGGGTAACTTCTCTAGCAGTTAGGGCCAATCCCATGGAGGGCTTTGAATATCTGGACAGAGATCATTAATTGGACTCTTGTATTAATAGAGAGACAGTTTAGAGAGTTGAGCATGAGGTGGTATGTTCAAAACAATTCATTTTACTAAGTAAATGTGCTGCTAGATTTTACAGGAGTTGGAGTTTTTAAGCTCATGTGACTACAAAAAAGCCTAACGACCCTGAATATGACAGGGTGGAGCACCATCTTCTCAGATGGAAATTGGAAATAGGTGTTTGCCGCCACTGCTATTTGGGCATTTAATATCAATGCAGAGTACCAAAGCTCTGAACCAACTTAATCTAAGGACAGATTTCCTGATACCAGGGAACGTTATAGAAGAATCTCTAATGGTAGGTCCCTCTTCCTACCATCACTGCTTATGACTTGATACAAATGTCTAAGAAATAAGGATGTCAAGTCTGATCAAATATCCCCGATAAAATGTGGGCTTTTGTAGAGGATAAAACTACATATCTTAACCATTGTTTAAAATAGTATGCTAAAAGTATAAACCTGGTAGCTATTATGTACTGTCTGTATTTATGAGAGATATTTTACTTATTGTAGTTTCAAAAGGATCTCAGTTTAATTTGAGAAAAAATGTTATGAAATAGCCAAGGGCTTGGATTAGAGTATGTCCCGAACAACTATGACCAATGTGACTGAAATTTACAATAAACAGCAGATGGCCCATGACAACACTGATTTTGACATCACGGCAGTGTGACTATTTACCAGGATGAAATATTCCTTAATGTTGTCTACAACATATTTGGTGCCAAAAAATAAAATAAAAAAATCTTGCTTTCTTTCAGTATCAGATATACATGTTTTTTCTCACCCAACAGTGTTTTCTTGAAGAAACGTATTTATAATACTCTCACTAAGATAAATGTATTCATAGATGGCCATGTGTGTTAATGCAATAAAAATCCTGTATTTGAGTTGTGATATTTTTCTTTGAGACCCACTAAGTATCTTACAAGACCACTTAAAATCTTTTTAAAACCTATGCACTTGTGCAAAATCCCGTCTTATAAAACACTTATTTTGAAATTTCCGTATTTTAAAAAGTGAATTTGATTTTCCTTATTGGCTCATTTGTGGTGGCAGAGGGGGATGAGGGGGAGAAGGCTCTTCCTGCAAATTGATAATCACAACAGAACCAAAGTCAATTGAGGGTCTTCCATACCTTGTAATATATGCCTGTTAGCATGTAATGATCAAGTGTGGCTATTCTTTGAATGCGAAGGTGAATAGTGAGGAGTAAATAAGGTAAAGAACATATCCTGAATTGTTGAGGGGCAACATAAAATTAAGCTCCACCTTGATGTTCTTACATTTAAAGAGAACAGCTCTAAAGTTTACATGAACAATTTTTAGAGGCAGTCAGTCACCTAATGACCATCAAAAGTCAATGGGTATTAGGCAACTAATGCCATTTGTGCCTTTGAAAATCTCACCTTAAGTTTAAGTGGTATTGGTCTAACTTTATGGGATTCTGAATGTCCTGAATTGTTTCCTTTCTGAGTGCCTACTTAAAATTATCTTGACAAGAGTCAGCATCAACCTAAAGTTGCTAGTTAAATTACAGTTTAAAAGGAAAAAACTTTTAAATCCGCAAAATAGCCCTGATTTTTGTGTGTTCTAAATAATGACATAAGGCATACTTTTCGCCTTCCTTGTTGATCAAAATACAGGATACCTATATAGTTCTTGGGTACATAGCAGTGTTTATGGTCATGTTCTCCTAACAGTTCTAATTATCTAAATATTTGTTCTATATAACATGTATTTGTGTGAAATTAAAAGCCATTTCACATGGTAATGTCATGGTCAAGCCCCAATTCAGGAAAATTAAGCACATACTTAACTTTAAACACGTGCTTAAGTGCTTTCTTGAATACAGATGCTTTCCTTAAGTGGGCTCTAAGTGCATAGGAGTTACTTTTCCTTCCAAAGCTCTGTTTAATGAAATAATATACTAGATGTTCTAACATAAAAAGTTACTAGTTGCACAGTATCACTTAGAACTTGTTTACCCTTTTACTCAGAAAACAAGACTTTTCTTCATGAAAATATCCTCCTTTTCATCTCTGTGGGAAGTTCAGGGAGATTTCCTTATTCTCCCCCCAGTCTACACCCTAGAGGACATCATTCTTCCTTCAGAGAGTTTGGCAGAACTCTCTTTAGAGCCCATTAATACCTCAATTGCCAATCAGAGAGAATGATTACTCTTTACGCACAAATCCACATCCCACTGCTTCAAAGGGCACTGCTTTAAAGAAAGTTTCAGACTGTTCCAACCCGGGGAAAGAAAAGGGGATGTCTACATTACAGGCAACAAGGAGTCCGGTGGCACCTTAAAGACTAACAGATTTATTTGGGCATAAGCTTTCCTGGGTAAAAAACCCACTTCTTCAGATGCATGGGGTGAAAATTACAGATGCAGGTATTATATACTGACACATGAAGAGAAGGGAGTTAACTTATGCCCAAATAAATCTGTTAGTCTTTAAGGTGCCACCGGACTCCTTGTTGTTTTTGTGGATACAAACTAACACGGCTACCCCCGATACATTACAGGCACTATATCAGCACAGCTACACCACTGCAGCGTGATAAAAGGGGTTTTTCCATCTCTGTAACAAATACACCCCCTCAACAGGTGATAGCTAGGTCAATGGAGGAACTCTTCCGTCAATGTAGCTGCGTCTACAATGGAGGTTAGGTAGACCTAACAACATTGCACCGGGTGTGAAATTTTTCACAGCCCTGAATGATGTAGCTAGGTCAACCTGAATTTTAGATGCAGACCAGGCCTAAAGCAAGGGCCAGGAATTTACAGTTTTTAAAACAAATAAATGGCAGTGTTTAATGAGGAAGAGGACCTAACCCAGCACTCTGAAGTAAGTGGCAGTCTTCCCAATGATTTCCATGGGCACTGGATATAGGCCAAAGAATGGAAGTTTCTCAGGTCTTTGAAATAGATATATGCTAGAATTTAGGTGAAAATGTCTTATCCTTTATATTGTTTCTCATTTGGGCAGGAAGAAGAAACCGCTTAGACGATGAGGACTTTAATTCAGATTTCGTTGTTAATTTTATTTTGCTCCATCTGACTGCAGTAATTAAGTTATTCTGACTTTCATGCAAAGATCTGCATTCAATTTCACGTCTATTGCACTATATTTTTAGAATCTCTTCACTTCAAGCCATCCTCTCCTTTCACAGAATGAAATCTTGATCCTAAACACCACAAGAGCAAACATTTGCTTAATGTAAATTGTGATCTGTAGCAATACTAAAAGGAAAAAAAGGAATTCATACTTATGCAGAAATTAATAACAAAAATGCACGTTCTGCCAGAGTGCTTGAAAATTTGTAGAATCAGCAAATTTGAACTGTATTTTGATTGTATAAGGGAAAACCTTGGTCATTTAATTAATTGTGAAGAGCAAACCTCTTGCCTGGCTTGTGTGGGTCCATGGTGTAAGGGTTGAATGCAGGGAGTCTTTCCCGCATGAGAGGGAGGATGCTGCCTAGCAGTCCTTTGAGACTGCGTGGGCAGTCAAACTAACACACCCAGCAGTGCTCCATGGCTCCAACAAGGAGTGGTTAGCTAGCCTTAGTGCACAGCCAGCCTTCCCACACACTGCACACTACCCTGCTGTACACAACCTGGGTAACTTAGCAACTTTCCACTCTGCTTCAGAAACTCCTCTGCCATCCTCCACCATTACAGCACTTCATTCTCATGTCGCTCAAATTTTGCCCAAATCTGTCACTCAAATTTTGTCCCAAATCTACTTACTTCCCAAATATGCTAATGTTTACAGACATATATTCCCAATTCAAGTATATGAAAAAATTTACTTAAGGCTTTATTTTAGTTAACAGAATTTTTATTTGATTTTACTGTTAATATTATAGCTCAAGTTAAATTATTTAGAATTCAAACCATAGTTATTCCAGATCCCCAAAACCATTCTCCCTAAAGCACATCAGGAGTGTTTGAATTTTGATATCCATTTCTTTCTTAACATAAGAAGCAGCTAGAGAAGATTTCCTTTCATCACAACTCTGGAAGGAGAAACTGTACAACTTCAAACTGTACAACCTCCCCTTTCATACACCATCGTAAACATTATTAGCAAGAATGATCCAATTCTCCTGAACCAGCCATATTCTGGTTTTTCAACCATTAATTTTTCAGGTCACTTTCCTTTCTTTACTTATGCTAATATGAATAATCCCTGTGTGCATGCTGTCCAATACACATATTATCATTCATCATGTTAATTAGGGTAGTGCCTAAGGACCAACCAAGAATGGGGTCCCATTTTACCAGGCACTGTATAAAAACAGAGTAGAACTCTCCCTGCCCTGACGAGCCTACAAGTTAAACAGAAAAGACAGACAAAGGATGAGGGTAGGGGTAGAACACAAGCAGAGCGAACAATGGGATGGCATCAAATGTCACATTTGTTTCTCATTTTTTTCTCGGGGGAGGGAAGGAGGAGAGGTGAGTGTGACGACGTGCAGTCTATATGGTTTTATAAAAACATGATAATAAGTGACTATAATGTAACTGGAATAGTTTTATAAAAACATGATAAGTGAATGTAATGTAACTGGAATATGCTTCATGCAAAAGGTCTCTTGTAAGGTATCATTACAAAGCTTATAATCTACTGAGTGTGATCATCCTATTTGTATAAATGTACCACTCTTGTATCTAAAACTAGAAATATAAAATATAACTCTGAGGGCCTATTGTAATTATGCAAAGTGTGGGCCATTAATGGTGGTTTGGAATCTTGATGACTCCCATTGACTGGGACCATTGTTTGCAAATGGCTGTGTTTTACCTGTGAGTCTTCCTGTATATGTGTGTGCTAGCAAGTGGGTAATGAAATCTTGCAGTGACATGTGATCATGTCACCTGAACTGGAATCCATCTTTAACCTGGTGCTTTTCCAGTGCGGGGGCAGGGGAGGAACCCAGGGGGACAAAGGGTTCCCGCCTTGTGCAAAAGATATATAAGGGGGTGGAAGAGAACAAAGGAGGAGGGAGAGGAGCCATCATGAAGAATCCTCTAGCTATCACCTGAGCTGGAACAAGAGCTGTACCAGGGGAAAGAATTGCGCCCAGGCCTGGAAGGTGTCCAGTCTGAGAAAAAACTTACTGAAGCATCTCTGAGGGTGAGATTATCTGTATTTAGTTTGATTAGACATAGATGTGCGCATTTTATTTTATTTTGCTTGGTGACTTACTTTGTTCTGTCTGTTACTACTTGGAACCACTTAAATCCTATTTTCTGTATTTAATAAAATCACTTTTTACTTATTAACTCAGAGTACGTATTAATACCTGGGGGAGCAAACAACTGTGCATCTCTCTCTATCGGTGTTATAGAGGGCGAACAATTTATGAGTTTACCCTGCATAAGCTTTATTGGGAGTTGGGCATCTGAGTGCTAAAAACAAGCACACTTCTGTGAGCTGTTTTCAGGTAAATCTGCAGCTTTGGGGCAAGTAATTCAGACCCTGGGTCTTTGTTGGAGCAGACGGCAGTGTCTGGCTCAGCAAGACAGGGTGCTGGAGTCCTGAGCTGGCAGGGAAAATAGGAACAGGGGTAGTCTTCGCACATCGGTTGGCAGCTCCCAGGGGGGTTTCTATGATCCAACCCGTCACAGTGAGTTTAGTTAGGTGGGCATAAGCTAAATGGAAAGAAAATAAAAGGAAAAGGGCACTGAAGGGAAGGGGGTTAGGGAGAGAGAAGTGGAGAAGGGGGCAGATGTGGAAGAGAGCTGGTCAGGAATTTTTCAACTCAGGCTGGCTGTTTGTGTGTTTGTAAAATGCCTATTTGTCTAAATAGAAATTTTTTTCACAGATGGAATTTTTGGGAGAGAGAGAGAGAGAGAGAGAGAGAGAGACCAACCCAGAATAGTCAATAGCTCAAAGGTTAGGGTACTCCATGGGAGGGGGTAAACCCAGATTCAAGTTCCTGGTCTTCCTGATACAGATAGCAGAATAAGTAGTAATGCTGCAATAAAACTGCAGTGCACAAGGCCCTGTCTCAGATTTGACAGTTAGAAGGTCAGGTAATTTTGAATAAACACAGTGCTCCTATACTAAACTTGCAACAGAAGCAAAGTGAAAATAAGCTAATATTATTTCAATGTTACCTAAATAACCTGACATTCTTGTTCCAGGTTAAATTTCTAAAGATTCAACACAAATATTATTTCTGCAAATGCATTTCTGATGTATTTTAGTGTGCATACTGCAATATACCCAATACAAGATTATTTTATCAGTGGGATTTTTTAACAAAGGGTTTTTTAGTTTATTAAACTGGCATAGTTATCCAGCAACAATGCGGCATCATTGTGTTACCACTATTAATTCCATTGGAGTTACCAAAAAATTAAGAGCATTTCCTGGTAACTATACAGTTCTCTTGCTTTACTAGTGTGTGTACTGTGATCACAAAGATAATACATAGGCACCTCAATATAGGCCACTAAATCCATATTTAGGCACCTAAAGAAGTGGCCTAATTTTCAGAAGTACTAAACACACTGTTCCCAATTAAGTAATGGGGACTTCAGGTGCTCAGTACATCTGAAAACCAGGCTAATTTTAATTTAGTGCCTAACTTATGGCATTGAAATTTTAAAGTTTTAGATGACAAACTGCCAAAAATTTAAATTAAACATTATTAGGCTTTAATATAAGGATTTTGTTCCAGTAAAACAGCAAACATACTGGAAAATATATGGAAGGACAGAAGAATTGCATGTTTCATCTACTGTAATTGTGTAATTGCAGTTATACAGTAAATATTGTATGATAAGATATGCAACAACAGCGACACCTAGTGGCATTTATAATTACAAAAGTGATGCAATTGCTGAAGAATAATAGTTTTAAACATTAAGTGAAATTAGCTTCATTCATTACTGTATATGACAAACATTAGAAATAAGCTAGCAAAACAAACCATTTTCCTATAAACTAATTGCCATGAAGTTGAAACCAAGTCAACTTAAAGAAAAAAAAAGTTGAAAGCAGTTTCAGGTCACACACACCTTCTTGAGGACCTATCACTTTTCATGGTTCTACACTCATTTTCCTCTTCTATTAAAAATCTTTTTTCTGTCTCGCCCTGTTTGTGTGAGATTAGCTCACTGACTATACAAGGAAAAGAACGGTTACTCACCTTCTTGTAACTGTTGTTCTTTGAGATGTGTTGTTCATGTCCATTCCAATCAGATGTGTGCGCGTACACATGCACAGTAGCCGGAAGATTTTTCCCTTAGCAGCAGCCATAGGGTCGGCCTGGGCGCCCCCTGGAGTCGCGCCTTCATGGCGCCCAATATAGTGCCCTGCCGACCCACCACCCCCTCAGTTCCTTCTTGCCGGCTACTCCGACAGAGGGGAAGGAGGATGGGTATTGGAATGGACATGAACAACACATCTCGAAGAACAACAGTTACGAGAAGGTGTGTAACCATTCTTTCTTCTTCAAGTGCTTGTTCATGTTGATTCCAATCAGGTGACTCAAGGCAGGGTCGGAGTCATTCACTGATTGGCGCACTGCTCATCCAAAGGCCCCATCGTCTCTGCCTGCTGAGTAATCGCATAGTGCACGGCGAAAGTGTGGACAGAGGACTACGTCGCTGCTCTGCAGATTTCCTGAGTGGGGACCTGCACCAGGAACACTGTTGACTAAGCCTGCGCCCTGGTGAAATGCGCATTGATCAGAGGTGCGGGAACCCCCACCAGGTTGTAGCACTTGCGGATGTAGGATGCGATCCATGACGAAATACGTTGTGACGACACAGGCAGATCTTTCATTCTGTCCGCCATTGCCACGAATAACTGGACCGATTTTCTGAACGGCTTCATTCTCTCGATGTAAGGCTAGCGCCCTGCGGACATTCAGAGAGTGGAGTCTCTGCTCCCTACAGCTGGAATGAGGCTTAGGGTAGAACACCGGGAGAAAGATGTCTTGGTTGATGTGAAACTGCGACATCATCTTTGGGAGGAAACCAGGGTGAGGTCTGAGCTGCACCTTGTCCTTATAGAACACAGTATATGGGAGATCTCAGGTTAGGGCCCTGAGTTCAGACACCTTCCTGGCCGAGGTTATCACTACCAGGAACGCCACCTTATAAGAGAGATAGAGGAGGGAGCACGTTGCCAAGGGCTCAAAGGGTGGTCCCATTAGTCTAGAAAGGTCCCAGGCTGGGACTTTCTGTTGTGTCGCATGGTGAATAGGTCTATCTGGGGAAAGCCCCACCTCTGGAAGACTGAAATCACGATGTCGGGGTGAAGGGACCACTCATGGCCATGAAACGACCTGCTGAGGAGGTCTGCCAGCTCATTCTGTACCTCGGGGAGGTACGACGCTTGCAGATGTATTGAATGTTCTACACAGAAGTCCCACAGCACAAGGGCTTCCTGGCACAGGGGAGAGGAGCATGCACCTGTTTGTTGATATAGAACATTGCGGTGGTGTTGTCCGTCATGACTGATACACATTGTCCCATTAAGTATGCCCGGAAAGCCTGCCACGCCAGGCGTACCACTCTCAGCTCTCTGATGTTGATGTGGAGAGCCAGATCTGCCTGAGACCAAAGACCTTGAGTCCAGCAGTCTCCTAGATGTGCTCCCCAGCCCACGTCTGATGCATCTGTCACTAGAGACATGGACAGCTGCGGACTGGTGAAGGGGACCGCTGAGTATACCTCCTGAGTGTCGAGTCACCACAGGAGGGAGTGGAGGACCGGGCGAGGTAGGGTCACTATCCTGTCCGGGCTGTCTCTGGCCAGGCAGTACACTGATGTCAGCCACGACTGAAGAGGTTGTAGTCTGAGCCTGGCATGCTGCACCACATAGGTACAAGCCGCCATGTGTTTCAGAAGCTTCAGGCAGTTTCTTGCTGTGGTGGTGGGAAACTGTCTGAGGCCTCGAATGGTCAGGGCCCGAAACCTCGCTTGCGGTAGCTATGCCCTGGCCTGGATTGAGTCCTATACTACCCCTATAAACCCTATCCTCTGAACAGGGGAAAGAGTGGACTTTGCTTCGTTTAAAAGGAGACCCAGGTTGACGAAGGTGGCTCTGATAAACTTGACCTGAGCCTCCACTTGGGTCTTGGAGCGGCCCTTGATCAGCCAATCGTCGAGGTAAAGAAACACCTGAACCTAGTGCCTGCACAGAAACGCAGCGACGACTGCCATGCACTTGGTAAAAAGCCGAGGTGCTGCTGACAGGCCAAACGGGAAGACTGTGAATTGGTAGTGGATGTTGTTCACCATGAACCTGAGGTACTTCTTGTGGGGCTGAGTGATCACGATATGAAAGTACGCATCCTTCAAGTCGAGGGTGGCATACCAGTCTGCTGGATCCAATGAGGGAATGATGGAGGCCAGAGAGACCATGAGGAACTTGAGTTTCTTTGTTGAGTTGACGTGGCCACCCCTTGCGTCTCAAAGCCGTGGCCCAAATGTGGTGCCACTGATGGCTGATCTCTCTGAGTCTAGGTATTGGGGATTGACTGCTTTCGACCCTCTTCTTCTTCTGCATCGGTGACTGGAACCAGTGCCGAAGGCTGGAGTGTCCTCGAGACGCTCCATGACGGTGCCGAGGCTCCTTGGGCGCGTCTTTTTTTGGCGCCTGGTCCCTCAAAGAGGCTGCCGGCATGCTCCGCACCGAAGATGACGTGCTGGTGGTAGGATCCCCAGCACCGGGTCCGACTGTAGTCGAAGAGCTGCCTCCATGAGGAGGATTTTAAGCTACTGCTCTCTCTTTTTCAGGGTTCTTGGTTGGAATTCCAGACAGATTTTACATCTTGTTTATGGTGTCTGGGCGAAGGTCACCAAAAAGACAGAGGTGTGGGGGTCACTCTTTGGCATGCGCTTCACGCAGTCCTTGCAGGTCTTGAAACCTGCAGATCGCAGCATGCCCTGGGGACAGCAAGGAAGGAAGGGGAACAACCCCCGCAATGGAATTTATAACTACTTAACTAGGTAACAAACTATACTAACTGACTAAACAAGAAGAATACAACGAGAGTCGAGCTGCTAAGCCACTTGCTGAAGCAAGAGCCAGGGAAGTTCCAGCTACCGTCACTGGTGGTAAGGAGGAACAGAGGGGAGGCGGGTCGGCAGGGCACTATATTGGGTGCCATGAAGGTGCGACTCCAGGGGGTGCCCAGGTCGACCCTACGGCTGCTGCTAAGGGAAACATCTTCCGGCTACTGTGTACGTGCACGCACACACACGATTGGAATCGACATGAACAAGCACTCAAAGAAAAAACAATAAAACTGACTACACTCAAAGTCCTGTCCAATGTACAAAGTAAACAATCTGAAAAGACAGAAAAAAATATTTTCTACTCTAATCTTTCAGTTAAAGTAACACCCAGTGATTACTATAACAGTGAACAAAGAAGTTTCAGAGAGAAGTACAATTTAAGTTGACAGCATCCATTTAACATATATATTTAAAAAACCCTACATTAAAAGAACACTGAGGTTGCAGCGTCAAGCACTCAAAAGTAGGGAATTGACAGAATTAAGGTTGCCTGTGCAAGCTACCTCCAACAGATACCGACATGCAACTTCATGAAAGCTGCACTCTGTTGCAAAACAGGAACAGACCTCAGACACTCTTGTAACAACAGATCAGCACATCTGTCACATACTGACAGGGGAGCTAGGCTGCCCTAATACTGCTGAGGTCACAGTTAAGGTTTTGCATTAGAATACGAGTATAAAGAAGCTGAGGTACATATTGCCTTTTGGTATCCGTCAGAAGAGGAAGTGAAAACCTTATGGAGTATTGAAGTGTTATCGACAGCATTGTAGGCAATGTGAAAAAGGCTAGAAATGCAGGAGACTTTTCCCTTAACTTGTTACTTCCATGTTTTTCAGGTTTTGCATGGATAGGGTCTATACTGATGTAGCCTTAACTGTCACTAAATAAAGTTTTTTATATTTATTTCCTAGTCTTTTATACAGGGTTTGTACCTCAATGGATAGGTTCACACTGTTAGGTATGGGAGAAGAGGAAAATGACAAAAGTAACTGAATATGAAACACCTATAGTTTGGTGTGCCCTATAATTTATAAATACGAAATAAGTGTGTGTGGCAGGATGTTCTCTTTGTGTGAATTAAATAAACCACTTGTATTTATAAAGAAAATTTGTCCACATCTTTCATAAACTGTGGTGCCCAGAATGAGTATTCCAGCTAAGGCCTCACTAGGGCAGAGTAGAACAGGACAATTGCCTCCCATGTCTTACACACAAACCAGAATAATATTAGCCTTTTTGGCAACTGCATCACATTGTTGACTCATATTCAATTTGGGATGCACTACAACTCCCAAATTCTTTTCAGTAGTACTACCACGTAACCCGTTATTCCCTATTTTATAATAGTGCATTTGATTTTTCCTTCCTAGGTGAAAATTTGCACTGGTCTTTATTGAATTTCATCTTATTGAATTCAGACAAATTCTCCAATTTGTCAAGGTCCTTTGAATTCTAATCCTGTCCTCCAAAGTGCTTGCAACCTCTCCCAGCTTCATGTCATCTGCAAATTTTATAAGCAAACTGTCCACTCTACTTCCATGTCATTAATGAAAGTATTGAATAGTACCAGACCCAGGACTGACTCCTATTGGACCCCACTAGAGGCATCCTCACAGTTTGATAGCATACCATTGATAACTACTCTGAGAATAGTCTTTCAACCAGATGTGCACCCACCTTATAGTAATTTCATTTAGACAGTATTTCCCTAGTTTGTTTATGAGAATAATCCGTGGGACTGCGTCAAAAGCCTAACTAAAATCAAGATCTCTCACACCTACTGCTTCCCTCCCCAATCCATTAGACCAGTAACCATGTTTCCACTTTTTGCAGGACTTCTTTTTGATTTTCATGTCACTAAAGAGCTCCTGATGAAGCCATATTGGCCTATTACTAGTCTTCCTATCTTTTCTTCACATCAGGATAATTTGCAGTTGTGCCTTTAATATTCTCTCCTCGAGAAACTGCCAGCTCTTCTGAACTCCTCTAACTTTAGATTTTCTTCCTGTGGGACCTTACCTATCAGTTCTCAGAGTCTGTTAGAGTCTGTTTTTTTGATGTCCATTGTCATTATTCTGTTGCTCACTCTTTCCCTTTCTTAGAATGATGAAATACATCATTTCATGATCACTTTCACCCAAATTGCCTTCCACCTTCGGATTCAATACCAATTCCTCCCTCTCATGTCTAAAATGTCTATCCCCCTGATTACATCCTCCACTTTCTGAAACAAAAAGTTGTTCCCAATACATTCCAAGAATTTATGGGAAATTTGGGGTTTGGCTGTATTACTTTTGCAACAGGTGTCTGGGTATTTAAAGTCCTCCATTACTACCAGGTCTTGTGTCTTGGATATTGCTGTTATTTGTTCTAGAAATGCCTCATCCACTTCCTCTTCCTGATTTGGTGGTCGATAGTAGACCTCCAACAATGACATCACCCCTCCCTTTTTAACCCCTTTTATATTTACCCAGAGACTTTCAACTGGTCTGCGTCTCTCCTCTTTTCAGACAACAGAACAAACATATATATAGTCTATACCTATATATACACATCCTCTCTTTTTATCTTGTCTGCCCTTCCTGAACAAACTATATCCCTCATACCTAAATTCCAATCATGAGATCTATCCCATAAAGTCTCTGTGATGCCAATTAAGTCACAGTCGGCAGAGGTGAGATTTGAACATATGATCTCCTCTTTCCCAGCTGTATTTGGGAGTTGCCCCTCCCCTTTCATCCTCCAACATGAATACAATCATAGTAACTAATTTGGGGGTATGGTACTGCTCTCATTTTTGGGTAGTAATTATGATGTTTCATCTATTTGTCATGGAATTCCTGCAATTACAGAGCAGCAAGAAGTGTCAACAACAGCAATACATCTGTCTGCCGTCAGCAAATATTTCAGAACTCCCTATGAGCCACCATATTGACTACCACTAGAGCCAGAACATCCACAGTTAATTATATTATACACAAAAATAAAATTGTTTCCTAAGACCAGCAAGATGAGTCACTGTATAGTAAAAATAGCAGACATTTCAAAAATGAATAAATTGCAATTCCCTGGGAGTCCTAATGCTCTGAAAATCATGGACCAGTTACTCAACTTCTGGAGGATCATTTTGGGGTCTGATCCCAAGATGTGATGACCATTGTAATTCCCACTGAAGTGTTTGGGAGCTGTAGATGCTCAGCATCTTTCAGGATCAGGCCCTTTCTGTAAAATTACACTTTAAATTAAAATTAATTTTCACTGAGTTGGGGAGATATTTTTGACTCAAGAGCTTAATCTTGGCAACACAGTTTAAACTAACTGAGATGTTTTTGTAACATTATTCTTCAGATAAATTCATAAAAGCATGCAACATTTTCAAATTATTCTTGGCTGAGTCAATGCTTTGCAAAAGTAAAGTTAGCATCAGATGGAGCTTACCTATTTTTTTTGGAATTTTCATCCTTCCCTCTTTTAACTCCAAAAATTCTTGTAATCAGGGTACTAAACAGAAGAGTGGAGGAATTTCTCACCTAATGCATAAAGTAACATAGAATAGATATTAAGCAGCTTTCAAACTGCACTGTAAACTGGATTTCAAATTTAGATGTAATTTAATTTAGAATTTAACACAGCAACAGAACATTTTGCATGCCAGACTAGACAAACAGTCGCTAATCTAGCATCCTTCTTAGCGGCACAGGAAGGTGAAAGTAGTTTGCTATACAATATTTAACATCAGAGGGATAGCCGTGTTAGTCTGGATCTGTAAAAAGCAAGTGTAGGTGCAGGTGAATGAACGTCCACCAATGTTATATACGCCATCATGTGCCAGCTCTGCCCCTCTGCTATGTACATCGGCCAAACTGGATAGTCCCTACGTAAAAGGATAAATGGACACAAGTCAGATATTAGGAATGGCAATATACAAAAACCTGTAGGAGAAAACTTCAGGACCAGACTTCAAAGAGAAACCGCTGAGCTTCAGTTCATTTGCAAATTTGACACCATCAGCTCAGGATTAAACAAAGACTGTGAATGGCTAGCCAACTACAAAAGCAGTTTCTCCTCCCTTGGTGTTCACTCCTCAACTGCTAGAAGAGGGCCTCATCCTCCCTGACTGAACTAACCTCGTTATCTCTAGACTGATTCTTGCCTGCATATTTATACCTGCCTCTGGAAATTTCCATTATATGTGTCTGACGAAGTGGGTATTCACCCACGAAAGCTTATGCTCCAATACATCTGTTAGTCTATAAAGTGCCACAGGACTCTGTTAATATTTAACATTTGAGTGGAACAGACAAATAGTTTAATGAACTTCAGTGCCCTAAAATAGTTTAATGGAGGAGACTGTGTGGCTTAATGGTTGAAAGATCAGGACTGGGAAGCAAGCAATCTGGTATCCATCCCTGACTCTGCCACAAACTTCCTGTGTAACCTTGGGTAAATCACTAACCTCTGCCCCATTTCCCAATCTTTAAAATAAGGAAAAGAACATCTACCAGTGGCTCCAACTTCTTTAGCTCAGGGACCATCTCACAAACATCTCCCAAAAGTATGAACTCTCACTCCACAACCTGCATATTCTTCAGTTTTGCTAGTGTCATTGTAGGGGCCTAGACTATAACGTTTTTGTTTTGTTTTTTTCTGGAATGGATTTTCAATGGTTGGCACCAGACAAAGGTTACATGCTAATATAGCAGGCAATTGGAGAGTCTAGTAGTAGGCAAATTCTCATTTCTTTGTCCTTGCACAGGAATTTTCTCTTCAGCACTTGCTGGGTTCTTCTGCCTTCCCCTCTGCAGGCCAATGCCTGCTCCCTGTTTTAGGAGCCATATGCTTAGCCTCATAAGTTCTGCCTTTTCCCAGTCCTCCCTGAAAAGAGGTCACTGTCTGCCTCATGGAACAGGTAGGGATCAGTAGACATATAAAACTATATTCCATTCTGTAATGAGCACAGCTATGGAAGCATAGAAATGATGGCACTGCAGACTCAGGAGTTTCAACTTACATCTGAATTTTCTGATTTTCTTACATTTTTCTACTTTCTCCCCCATTTAGTTTCCCCAACATACACTTATATCTAAATTTTAACAGACTGCTTTTTATGCAGTACAACAAGTGTAAGAACATTTACCAAGGTATTTACAATGCATCATGGTATCTAAACAACAAAAAACAATTATATGTTAATTAGCCAAAAACTATGCATGTGTTTTCTGTAATATCTAATTTAAGAGTTTCTCAGATAAATATTACCAAGACACTAAGAGGTACGCTTTCTCAGTCACATTATCTAAAAAGGAATATTGACTCTATTTATCATGGGATTAAGAAAGGAGTGGATCTCTGCATGTCTAAGGATGGTGAGTAGCTTCCCATTGCAAAGTGCAACATTGATGATACCTGTCAATAATAGTACCAGAGTTGATGGCCAGGAGTCAGAGACAGAAATAGTGGATCTCAGGGAACTGAAGACCAGTGAAACACTCAGCAGAAACCAAATCAAATTCAACTAGCACATCATAGTTCAATGGGAATCACAGCGTTCATAAATCACAAAACACTGAAACCACAGTCCAGAGCTCATCTCCCTTACCCAGGGCCGGTGCTACCATTAAGGCAAACTAGGCAGTTGCCTAGGGCACCAAGATTTGGGGGCGCCAAAAAGCGGTGCCCCCAATTTTTTTTTTTACAGCGTTCCTGGGCTGGGCTGCCGGCAGCTCAGACTCCCTCTCCCAGCGCAGTGGCCGCTCCACTTCTCCCGCCTCCCAGACTTGCGGCACCAATCAGCTGTTTGGCGCCACAAGCCTGGGAGGGGAGGAGAATTAGAGCGGGGGCGGCATGCTCGGGGAGGAGGCAGAGCAGAGGTGAGCTGGGGTGGGGAGCTGCCGCGGGGGAGGGGCGGGGAGCTGCCGCAGGGCTGGGGGGGGGCGCAAGGTGGAAGTTTCGCCTAGGGCGCGAAACTTCCTTGCACTAGCCCTGCCCTTACCTGCAAAGAACATCACAAATTCATCATCATCAATCAGATGAAAGTATTATTAAGAAAGTGAGGCTTTCCGGAATAATCAGTCTGGGAACTACTGCAAAGTCCAGACATATCCTTGGGCTACATTAAGGGCAAGGAACAAACGTGAGCCCAGGTTTCCAGTAGTCTAAAGCATTTATTTTTAGCCATGGCAGGTCATGAGATATTGGACTTTAAAAATAACATACTGATAACCAACTTGCACTGAGACCCAGTCCAATGATTGATGATTGGGGGGGGGGGGGGGCAGGAGAACCTTGACTCTTACTAACATGATGCACTGACTCACTATTTATCAGCCAATCAGATTTTTTTTTAATTTGTAAGATAATTTACAAATTGTCGCTCTTGAAATTAGAAAGAAGAACACTCTGAATTACATCAAACCAACACAAAAAATCCATTGATATAACAATACTGAGACCCAAACTGCAGCTTTCCTGTGATTTTTCTCCAGTATTGTGCCATGATACATCACATTCTGTAATACATATGGACATTCAGTTCAGAAAAATTCCATCAGCTGTGGTACAATTATTGACAAACATTACAAACGCTTTGATTAGCACCATCACCACATGCTTCTCCAATATAATACAATGTATTAAGGATTAACTTACTGCCCAGACAGGGGATGTAAAACCTAGAATTGCTGCTTGTATTCCATCTGCTATGTAAGGTATGATGTTTTCACCAAAGCGGGTATCCCTAAACAAGGCCCTCAGGATATTTAAAGCATGAACCTGGGGGAAAAAAATCATTATTTGTTTTGTAACATATGCTACTTTGTTGTAAAAGTCCTCAAATTACATACTTTAACCATAGCCATGGAGATGAACAAATCCATGCATTTACTCATTTATGCCACTTAATTTCCACTTTAAATTCCATTCAACATATCACTATTAACAATTAAAGCAATACAATGGCACTGTGCAAAGTGCTTTGAAAAGCATAGTCATAGTAAAAAAAAAAAAAAAAAAGAGTGAATAAATGATTCACTTTTCTAGCTGCCACCACATTTATGAAACATTGAGATTCTTGGATGAAAGAAACTAAAGGATATACATGTATTTATATTTTTTAACAGCAGCAAACATATGAAGAAAGGAGTATCAAATTCTTTACTACAGCTAGTAAAATTGTAATGCTTAGCAATCTATCCTGGACAAATAAATCCTGAACCTTCTGTATTACAAGTAAAATCAAGCCAAAAAAGTTGCACTTTTTCTCTTCAGTTACCATGAGGAGACAATTTTCAAAATTTCTCAGGATTATCTGAAGCATCAAACCTTGTAAGTAAAGTCAATTTGATCATTCTTTTCTGAGCTTCATGTACATTACACTTAAATTTGTCAACCAAGAAGGGGGAAAAAAATAGATACTTTTTGATTCAGGCCTGTTCTACACTACCAAGTTAAGCAGCTTACGTCGACCTAATTGTGCATGTGTCTACACTCAAATTTGTCTCCTACAGCTGTAATCACCTCGTTACACCAACATAGTAACACCATCTCCCCGAGCAGTGTAGAGTCACTGTTCATGTACTGTAGTACTTATGTCGACCCTAACTGTCCTCCAGCAGCTGTCCCACCATGCTCCAGACTGACCACTCTGGTCAGGCATTGTGAACTCCACTGCCAAGAGGTCACGGAGACCGGAAGCCCCCCACACCCGTTCAAAGCCCCAAGAATTTTTGAAATTCCTTTTCCTGATTTCCTGGCTTGGCAAGCACACATAGCAGCTCTCCATTGTTGTGTGCAACTGCCCAGCTGACCATGTCAGCTACATGCTCCAGACATGCTCCTGCCTAGTGTAAACAGGAGATATTGGATCTCTTGGGCCTGTGGGGAGAAGAGCTCAGCTCCAAAGCAGCCATAGAAACGTCGACATCTACAGATTGCTCATGGGACGCAGGAGAAGGGATTTGACAGGGACCAGCACCAATGCTGCATGAAAGCCAAGAAGCTGTGGCAGGCTTACCAGAAGGGTGCAGGGAAGCCAACAATCAATCCAGTGCCAAGCTGCACACCTGCCACTTTTACAAAAAGCTACATGCCGTACTCAGCAAAGACTCCCCCACCACTACCCACAGCATCGCTGATGCCTCTGAGGAGGCTGAGTCACAGACCCCTGCCAGGAACAGCAAGGAGAAGTATGGGGGACAGGTGACCAAGGGGATCGAGCTGCACAGTGAGCCTGTTTTTGACGCCACTGCAGTCCTGCCAGTCAAGCACAGGTGAGCCCAATGCAGGGGAAGGAACCTTGGGCAAGCCTGCAGATAAATTTTCAATTACAGAGATGGCGCTCCCAAAGTAGCAGGACATATCTTTTGACTTTTCATTAATTTAATTTACTCATGCTAGAAGAGGTAGTGGTACAACCAAGAGCAGTATAGTTGCTATCTGCTTTACATTCGCCTATAGAGTCAGGCAGAGGGAGCAAATCGGAGCTTTTTTTTTTTTATGTACACAGGGATGTCCCTTGAATTCTCTAGAGAGATCTTAATGAAACTTTCATGGCGGTACTCTGCAATCCTCCGCCGAAGGTTTCTAGGGAGGGCTGCCCTATTTCTTCCTCCGTGGTAGAATGCTTTCCCACGCCACTCATTGATAACTTTGGCAGGCACCATTGCAGTACACAAGCTAGCAGCATATGGGCCCAGGCAGCTTAAGGACACCAGAAGCAGCTGTGCTCTCTCTCTGCCTTTGTTATCGGCAGAGTGAGATAAAAGGATAAAATGGAAAATGGTGGAAAACGGTGCCAGTATTCAGTGCCACTGCCCTATACTACTAGAATCATGCAACACCAACCCCCAGCAAGCCATGCTCACCGTGGCTGGCGCTGTGACTGACGCCGTGCACAAGCAATCCCAAGAAGAAATGACAATGCTGTACTTAAAACTTTAGAGGAGCAAGGCGAGTGAGTTCAGCACCTCAAGTTTCGCTTTCCACAGTGAATACACTGACAATGGTACCTCTGTGCGTTTTATCTTCAGCTGCTGCCATTGCAGCCTTCAGGGTCTCCCCCTCCACACTCACGGAATGCCTGAGCCAGATGAGGAGAAAGAGCACTCGGGATGATATGTTCAATGAGATCCTGCAAGCCAGTGCTGTATCAGACCATGAACATGGGGGCCTGGCGGATGAACATTGCAGATACCATGGACAAGGAAAGAATGGAGAGGACATAGGCCCAGGAGTCCCAACAGGAAAAGGAGAGGGAGATGCACCAGGACATAATGGGACTTCTCAGGCAGACTCTGCAGCAGACTCTGGTGGACCTGCAGGTTCAACAATCCCAGGCTCACATTCCTCTGAAGCCCACTGAGAACTCAACATTGGGACCTCCCTAAACCCTCCCCCTCCCCCCCACATTCCACATGGCATCAGAGTTTGCTACACTACCCCTACCACTCCACCCTGGGGGACATTAAAGACAGTCACATCTTCACATCAACTGTGGCTTTCACAGGTCAGTGTGAGTATGTGTAGTTTAAATGAATATGAATGATCCTTCCCCTTCATAAGTTCTGTTCTTTTAATTTATTACGTTTTTAAATGTATTTGTTGTAAAACTGCACTGGGTTTTTGATTTTTGCACTGACTGTTACAGAATAAAACTATTATTTGGAAAATAATTCATATTTATTAGCTCACAGCACATGCTGCCGAGCGCTCTGCAGTTCTGAAAGCAACCCATTACACAGTGTCACACAACTCATAAAATAATTCACAAACAACATTAATAGGTGCATTGACAATGTTATATTCCTACAGCATTCACCACATAATTCCTACCAGACCACAAAAGACCAGGGCCAGACAGACCACACTACAACACAACCACATATTACTCTGGCTCACTGTTAAAATGGTGTTTTAAAGCCTCCCTGAACCATATAGCTCTGCATTGCACCCTTCTAATAGCCCTTGCACCTGTCTGTTCAAACTCAGCAGACAGCCTCCCCACCTCCGTCCTCCACCCTTGTGGAAACTTTGCACCCTTTGCTTCACAGATATTATGCAGGACAGAGCAGGCAGCTATAACCATTGGGATATTTTTCCTATTAAGGTCCAATCGCATGAGTAAACAATACCAGCATCCTTTCAAATGACCAAAAACACATTCAACTGTTACTCTGCACCTGCCGAGCTGGTAATTGAACTGTTCCTTGGTGCTGTTGAGATGGCTGGCATACGGTTTCATGAGCCAGGGGAGCAAGCAGTAGGCTGGGTAGCCCAGGATCACTATTGACATTCCAACATCCCCAATGCTAACCCTCCGGTTGGGAGAGAAAGTTCTTGAAGATACGAGCATCATGCACCTTCGCTGACCAGCCCATACTGCTGTTAGTGAAGCATCCCCAGTGATCCACCAACAGTTGCATAACCATAGAAAAGTAGCCCATTCTGTCAATATACTCTGTGGCAAGGTGATTTGGTGCTAAAATAGGGATATATGTGCTGACTATCACTCTACCACAATTCGGAAACCCAACTCCTGCAAATCCATCCACTATGTCCTGCACATTGCTGAGAGTCACAGTCCTGCATAGCAAGAGGTGATTAATGACCCTGACACTTGCATCACAACGGCCCCTGTGGGGGACTTCAAATTGATTCCCAGCTGACCTGTAGCAATCTGGCATTGCAAGTTTCCACAGTGCGATCACTACTTGCTTCTCCACTGTCAGTGCAGCTCTCATTTTGGCATCACTGTGCTAGAGGGCTGAGGCACGCTTAGCGCACAGGTCCAGGAATGCGGCCTTGCACATCCAAAAGTTCTACAGTTACGGCTTGTGATCCCATACTTGCATAATGATGCAATCCCACTAGTCAGTGCTTGTTTCTCAGGCCCAGAAGCGCCGCTCCACCATCTGCAGCTGTTTCATGAACGCCACCAAGATCCTTGAATTGGTTCTCAGTATGTCCCACAGCAATCAGTCCTCCAAGGAATGACCATGCCTCTCACTCATTTGGTTCTTCTTACGGCTCTGCAAATACCCCAGGATTGTGCACCCTGTGCTTGCAACACTCATGACAACAGTACAGAGGCATACAGCCACCATGCTTCTCTCAGAGATGTTAGACAATGAGGAAGGCCACGTGGGTTTGTGGGATTTTGAAAAAAAGCGAGAAAATTACGGGCTATAGATAACATTTTGGGATAGAGACAGTTGCATGCTGGGAAATTCACCCCATGCGCCCAGTCATCTCTGCATGATTCATTTTCGCCCCATCATGCAATGCCAAAACTTCCCAAAAGACAACATGCTGAATGGTGGCGAGTTGCATGGTTGGATACCTACCCATGATGCACCGCTCTCTGCATTGATACAAGCACTCCTGGTGAGTATGCACACCACCAACACAAGGAGCCAAGTATGCATGCGCACAAGCAATGTACTAACTGGCAGCTAGTTAGTACATTGCTTTATAGTGTAAATGTGGCCTCAAAAATTAGACAAAACACACCAAAAAACCCAACCTGGAACAGGTGTTTATGAAAAACTTGCCAATTTTAAGCTAAGATTAATACATGGGCTATGTCAACAGACACTGTATTCTCTTGTACTTCCCTACACATACTGGGCTAGATCTTCAGCTGATGGTAATCACTGAAGTTGACTTTGATGGAGCTACATAAATTTGCACCAGCTGACGAGCTGGCATAGTAACTAAATACTACAAACACTGAAGTTAGCTAACTACAAACCATGCTCAGCTATCAAGTTTTTATAGTACTGCTACCGTAATGTTGAAAAATAAAGATGTTCGACATTAAATTGGACCAATTAGTTTTAAGATTTGCAAATATAAGTTAATGATCACATATTTAAGTATGAAGAGCTGTGAGTATGTACAATAGTCATTTTTCAGTGTGTGTTCTCATTACTGTTCCATACTATGTATGGAACACAAACTATTGTTTATTTACTCCAAATGGGACGTTGCTTAATACTAAAATTTACTCATCATTTGTTCAGAAATAGTACAGGGCAATCATCTGATTATGTAAATTCTAATAAAAAGGAATTGGTATAGTTTCACCACATGAAGGGGTCAATACACCAAATGAGTCAATATAGAATGTTCAGGATTTTTGTTCAGAACATCTCATTCATTTGCATGAAGAGTCCAATAATTTCACAACCTCTGAATGCTTCAAGAAACTAAACTTTAGCATGTTTGTGGATCAAAAAAAAAATGAATTTCATCTACTTTTAAAAAACACAATGACTGGTTGACAAAGGACTGTTTTGGGAACTTTATTTCCTAATATCATGATGTGTTTTACTTCTCACCTGAGGGATTATGTTGGGTGATTCATTCACAGGTGCAGCCAAAGATATTAACTCATTCATTGTCATTTTCAGTAAGTTTGTTTTACTCTTCTTTGGTTCCGAAGCCAACAAAGCCTAAGGGAGGGTAAAAAGTCATAAGTAATTAGTTTTTTCTAGTTATCTACTAACAGTACTGCCCAGTTACCATCTCTCTCTCTTTCTCTCTCATACACATACAAGATATTACAGCAGAGCGTCTGATCACTCTTGAGCACCATAGGGAAACTTGCACAATAGTTTCGATTTTAATCCTGTTTTTCTTTGATTGGTTTGAAAAAAATATATATAGTTTTAATATGACATGGGTTGGTTGGAAAACAATACCATTCTGCAAAAACATTAAAGTTTTTTAAAACTGTTTCATTCTAACGTGGAATGAAAATGAGACCTTTTTGAATTTTTTCACGAAAAAAGTTTCAAAAAGGTCTCATTTTCAGTCACTCACCCTCACGAATCAAAAAAACAAACAATAAAAACAGAACCAAAAAAAGTCAGAAAATTAATCAGTTAAGATTATAATAGCAACATTAACCACCAGGCCATACAGTCAGTCTCTCTGTCAGTATCTCCTGCTGGAGCTGTTCCACTTTGTATAAATAATTAAGTATTCATTGGCCAGAGACTTGCATAGAATGTAGGAGACTGATGTTCAACTCACTGCTCTGAATAAGACAGCGCAGAGACTTGAACCTGTGATCCCCACCATCCTACATGAGTGCCCTATCCCCCAAGCTACTAGCAATTCTACGGTGGGGTACCCTGGCCAGTCAGTCTCTCAGTCTTAGTCTCCCCTCACCCCCAGGCTCCATCCCCCACGTCCCAATTTCCTGGGTCTCAGAAACCTCCCCCAAAGAATTTTCTGTCAAAATGGAATTTTTCAACAGAAAAAAGTTTGGTTGAAAATTTTTCAACCAGCTCTGGATACAATCATTTGAGTGTGTACTAAAGAATATTTCTTCAATCATACTGAGGTGCATTTAAGCAAATGTGTGCATATCATTAGTTTTGTTGATTCAAAGTGCTTAGAACCACTGTAAGACTGGCAGAGAATATGAATTCAGCAAGCCAGACAGTTGCATGAAGTGTATGTAGCTTGCAAGCTCCAGCTAGACACACGCACACAAACGCTCTACCACAACTAGTAAGTTACATGCAAGAAATAAATTATGACATTAAAGTTGAGTCATTACTTTTTTTTTTTGATATGCTTAATATAGTTCTCTTTATACCATAAAATTCATACTGTAAAACAGAGCATGTGTAATGTAGATGAATTAACACTGCTTATATTATCTTAACTGTTGCATTTCTGCAATTTTGTATTTTAACAGTGTAACCTTTATCCATAAGGCATTGTTAACAGTTGTATATGCACCCACAACTCTCACTTTGGATGTTCACCTAGTGTATTTTATCTATTCAAAATAATGGTGGAGACTAAGGAGAATGCAGCTATTTCATACGTAGATGAAAGGAGGAAACACTATGTTAGTATAATTACTAGGGCTGTCAATTAATTGCAGCTAACTCATGCAATTAACTCCAAAAAATTAATAGCAATTAAAAAAATTAATTGTGATTAATCGCAGTTTTAAATGCACTGTTAAACAGCATACCAATTTAAATTTATTAAATAGTTTGGATGTTTTTCTACATTTTCAAATATATTGATTTCAATTACAACACAGAATATAAAGTGTACAGGGCTCACTTTATATTATTATTTTATTTTTATATATATTTATATAATATTATTATATTTATTATTTGTAATAAAAATAATATAAAGTGAGCCTTGTACACTTTATATCTTTTTATTACAAATATTTGCACTGTAAAAATGATAAAATAAATAGTATTTTTCAATTCATCTCCTCCAAGTACCATAGTGCAATCATTTTATTGTGAAAGCACAACTTACAAATGTACTTTTTTTTTGTTATATAACTTCACTCAAAAACAAAACAATGTAAAACTTCAGAACCTACAAGTCCACTCAGTCCTACTTCTTGTGCAGCCAATCACTAAGACAAACAAGTTTGTTTACATTTATGGGAGATAATGCTGCCCGCTTCTTATTTACAATGTCACCTGAAAGTGAGAACAGACGTTTGCATGGCACTTTTGTAGCCAGCACTGCGAGCTATTTACGTGCCAGATATGCTAAACATTCATATGCCCCTTTATGCTTTGGCCACCATTCCAGGGGACATGCTTCCACGCTGATGACGCTCGTTAAAAAAAAAAAAGAAAATAAGTGTTAATTAAATTTGTGACTGAATTCCTTGGGGGAGAATTGTATGCTTCCTGCTCTGTGTTTTACCCGCATTCTGCCAAATATTTCATATTATAGCAGTCTCGGATGATGACCCAGCACATATTGTTTGTTTTAAGAACACTTTCACCGCAGATTTGACAAAATAGAAAGAAGGTACCAATGTGAGATTTCTACAGATAGCTACAGAACTAGATCCAAGATTTAAGAATCTGAAGTGCCGTCCAAAATTTGAGAGGGACGGGGTGTGGAGCATGCTTTCAGAAGTCTTAAAAGAGCAACACTCCGATGTGGAAACTACAGAACCCACACCATCAAAAAAGAAAATCAACCTTCTGCTGGTGGTATCTGACTCAGATGATGAAAATGAACATAAGTTGGTCTGCATTGCATTGGATCGTTATCGAGCAGAACTCAACATCAGCAAGGACGCATGTCCTCTGGAATGGTGGTTGAAGCATGAAAGGACATATGACTCTTTAGTGCATCTGGCACGTAAATAACTTGCGACACTGGCTACAACAGTGCCATGTGAACGCCTGTTCTCACTTTCAGGTGACACTGTAAACAAGAAGCGAGCAGCAGCATCTCCTGAAAATGTAAACAAACTTGTCTGTCTGAGCGACTGGCTGAACAAGAAATAGGACTGCGTGGACTTGTAGGCTCTAAAGTTTTACATTGTTTTATTTTTGAATGCAGTTATTTTTTGTACTTAACTCTACATTTGTAAGTTCAACTTTCATGATAAAGACATTGCACTACAGTACTTGTATTAAGTGAATTAAAAAATACTATTTCTTTTATTTTTACAGTGCAAAGATTTATAATAAAAACAAATATAAAGTGAGCACTGTACACTTTGTATTCTGTATTGTAACTGAAATCAATATATTTGAAAATGTGGAAAACATCCACAAATATTTATATAAATGGTATTCTATTATTGTTTAACATCGCAATTAATCGTGCGATTAATTTTTAATCGCTTGACAGCCCTAATAATTACTATGACAATCAAATGTGTACTGCTGTAACATCCTCATTTTAAAAACAATTAACTAAACATTATTTTGTTACAAACTGGTACTAAAGTGAATGGTTTCCATAAATGAAAGTAGTCACTAATTCTACTAACTCTGAACACAATCCTTTCAACCTGTGGAGCACACTTCATACACCATAAAAATACTCGCTGGAGACACTTCACTGAAACATCGAGTCCAGAGCACAGCATGTGCACCTTTGATTTTGGAAGAGGACCATCTGTCCAAAGGTCACTGAACTGGTTAAATTTTAGTTTAACTATATTTTTATTACAAGAACAATAAAATAGTCAAGATACTTATGAATGCAGCTGCTCAGAAGTGATGCAATATTAAGGAAGGGGGCAGGAGAGAGGGATACCAGATAATAATAATTAAAAAAAAAAAAAAAAAAAATCACACAGCAAGACTAGATTACATTCAGGGGGAAAAGAATCAATGTCTTTAACTCTGTTTTTACAGGGATCAACCTCATATAGAATCCATTTCAATAACAAATATTTAGGCATTTAATACCATATCACATTGCAAAAAATAAATGTGAAAGCAAAACCTCCGAGCTATTCAGCCAACGGAAGCACTGATGAGGACAGAAACTGGGAGCATGCACAAAAGCAGTAACTGGCACTTTTAACAGTGTCTTTGAGGGAAAACATGGAGCATGGAGAGAAGAGAAAGGAAGTATTGAGGCAGTATGGAGATAAAATGGAGGGGAATATGTGGGAGACTAACATTCAGCAAAAACATAAGGAGGCTAAAAATGTAATGTTATGATAACGAATAGTACAAAAATGAAACAAAGCCCCTTTCCCACTACTTCCTCTTATCCTTCCAAAAGGAATTGCTCTCTGCAGTTTAAAGATTTATTTTAGGTAGCAATATTTTTAATCTGAAAGGGCAATTTTAAAAATGCATGGAACCTTATAGAACATATTATAAAAGCATTAAAACACAACAGAGCAAGTTTACTGAGCCAGTAAAACATGTCTCAGGAGACTGATGGCAAGAGGCCACATTGAGTTTTGCATTTATGACCAATAAAACAAGATCTTTTATGTATTAATGCTATCTTCTTAGGATACTTTATAATATGTACTACAATCTATATTTTGGATTATTTAAATGCAACAGTCCATTTCAGGATTCATTAATCACAAGTGTGCTTGGAGTTATCCATCAAAGAAAAACAAAATGGAAAACCAGAAAGAAAATTGTACATATTTTCATCTTGGTTTTTATCCGTCTCATTTCTTCAACCAAATGGTTTCAGTTCAATTCCAAAACTAGTTCCAAATCTCCATTTATAGGTATTTAATTGTCAGGATGTGAATTTAGTACTCCCTCGGGGATTGACAAAGCAGCACCTTCCAGACTAGTTTCTCCAAACGGGTATGGCAGGGACAGTGGCAGTGTAAACTTCTCCACCAATGTATGTCAACCTCGGCCTACAAAGACCAGTTTTAGATAAAAAAAGGATAATGTTATCCTCATTTAGTGCTTATCCATCTTATTCACAGATGCCAATTCATAACCTGGCTTCTCAGAATGCTATTAATGGTGCCAATTAGTGCTAACTGTGCTAAATTTTGTGATATGGATGGGAACACTTGTCCCCAGCAATAGGGCTGAAGCCACCGAATTAATTTCATGTAGACCACTTGCAAATATCAGAGGGTAAGAATTTTTTATCTTTATCAATCAGAGCTGGATTTGAAAGAAAAACTTAAAAAGAGAAAGAGCTTACAAACAGTTCCCAACACCACCCAGTCTCCTTCAAATATTCTTTTTACACAGAAAATCTGCATTAATAGTAAAGCAATTTCTCAATCATAAATCAGTTACCGTCACTGCACAATCTGTAATATTTTACAGAAAGAAAGAAAGAAAGAAAGAAAGAAAGAAAACATTTTCCCTCGTGTCTCCGAACTTCTACCCCTCTTCTGAAAGCCAAAATTTCAACATTGTTGAATTGCTCACCCATATTTTATTTGAAACAAAAAAAATCCAGTCATCATAAAATGTATAGTGTAAATTACAAACATAAGAATAAAAGTTCTTGACTCATATGTCCCAATTACAAATATAATCTATCAAATACAGAAGAATTTCCGTTTGCTACAGTATTAGTGTCACTAAAATGGAGTTCAGCTCCAAAATGGAGCACTCAAATGAAAACAGGCATATTCTTCACAATGCAATATCCACAGTTTTATTTATCAAATAAAATAAGCAGCTATATTTACAATCTCTGAACTATTACACATTTGACAAACACCACACTGAAACCACAAATTTCATGTGCTCTCATCCTCCAGAAACGCCAGTCAATAGATCCACATCTCACAGCGAATTATACTCCCATTTTGTAATCCCAATTGCATGAATGTAAACTGGGACAAAATGTGGACTCCTGCCCGCATCTATGTTCACAAAGTATCTAGAAGGGGCATAATTTGACCCAAAATGGGTCAAATTGGTAAAACATGCGTTAATCTCACAATGTACTCACTCATACTTCTCAGGGATTTATATGCCTCACAATGATGTGGCAATAAAATAAATGCAGTCATATGAAGTTACAGGTGCAACATTAGTAGGTACCTGTATGTAGAATGGAATTCCAGCACTGCGTCTAGTTGCACATAGTTTAGAAGAAGGATCACAAGATTTAATTTCTTCTAAAACATTGTACAACCATTGCTGTGGCAGTGTACGGAGACTCTCGTTAGTACATCTAAAGAGACACAAATAAGCATGCGTAAGTATTTAGGATAAACAAGTTCAAAACAAAATTAAAAGATAATAAACTGTGCCCTACTGCTGTTGCAGAGTGCTATTTACCTTTATTAACTAAGACCATTTTTTCTTAATGTATAGGATTGATATGCACTTAATGTGTAGGATTGATTTGACTTGACCAATGTTGGGAGAAATATACAACCCATTTTGAAAAATGGGAATACTCATATGCCTTACATATTTGGGGATACTAACATATGCAGGAACATGTGATGAGAGAAGCATGGGAGTTGTATCCAGGCTAATAAAAACAAAATTAAAGACACTGAAATAGATCTGGTATTAAATGCCTGGTATGCTGTATTAAATGGTAATTACAATATTTTAAAATCTTGAAGAGATTATCATTTTAACCACAGGACACTTTTTTGCAGGGCAGAAATAGAGGTGCTGCACAGAAGTAGAAGCCACCAGAGGGATTCCGTCTGACTCAGCAAGTTTCCTCAGGGAATGCTATGGGGAGCAAAGACTGGATCAGGAGCTCCCCCCAGCATTTCAAAGGGTGCAGTATGCAGTCGTCTGTTCTGGCTCAAGTCCATGGCCATGCCCTCTCCCACTTTGAGGTGGCTAACCCTACTAGCATCTCTACCTAGTACAGCTCCTGTACATTCCCCTATTAGGAATGTAGCCAACCCTTGTGCAAAGCCATGAGGTGGAAGGGAATGACGTTCTTCCCACGCCTTCACCCTGTAACCTGTACAGATGTGTGGGGAAGGGGGCTGGAGAGAAGTGGCAGGGAGAATGTGGGTGCATGTGTGTTTCACTTACCCATGGATTTTTCCATATCTCAAAAACTGGACATAAGAAAGTTTCATCTAGAAAATACTAGGTGAGCTGGTTCCTAGCTACTTAAGAGACCAGCTTTTTCCTAATAGCTGGGAACAGCCAAGATGCTTCTGTTAACAGTCCCCAGATTTGAACTTTAGGCAGCCCCTACTCCAGGGGTTCTCGCAACAAAAATTTTTGGTGGCCTCAGAGTGCAGCCACTAACTCTTGCTGGTGGCCGCACTTACACTTTTTCCTAACATTATTTATTTTTCCTAAAGTTAATAAAGTAATATGCACATATATACATCCAAATCATTGTAATTTATTTATGTAAGGTTTTCGGGGTTTTTTTGCAGACTCAATAATAAAAATCATGCACAGTTATCTCTATTCTTTACCAGACCTAACAGAGTGGAAATACAAACAAGGTGCTTTGCATGTTCTTGTCTTTTTTATTAGTGTTTCTTTTGCTTTTTTGGTAAAAGTGGTTGTCTGTATAACAATTCTGAAGTAAATTTAAAAATGCTTTTACATAATAGAAATCCAAATAATAATGAAAAACATATCTGGTTGGCTTGGGTCTGGGGAGGGGAGGGGAGAGGAGAGGGGAGGCACGGCTGTGGCTGGCCCGGGGCTCCTCCGGGCAGGTGGGGAGGGCTTGGGGTTTTGGCCAGCCCAGAGCTCCTCTGGACAAGGGGGTGGGGACGCTCTGGGCAGGTGTGGGATGGGTCTCAGGGCTTTGGCCAGCCCGAGGCTCCTCCAGCCATGGGAGGAGGAGTGCTCGGGGCTTCTCTGGGCGGAGGACTTGTGGCTCCAGGCACAGGGGATCTCAGGGCTCCAACTGCCGGGGGTGGGAGCGCAGGCAGAAGGGGTGCAGTCGGGGGCTAGCCTCCCCAAAGGGGGGCTCCACCCGCTGCCTATGCGCCCCTCACCTCCTCACCCCCCACTCGCCTCCTGTCTCTCTCCTCACTCCCTCACCACCACTCGACTCCTCACTCCCCTGCCACAAACACCCCCCTGCCCGCCACGAGAATTCCCGCTCGCTGGTGGCTCACCGCTCACCTCCTCACTCCCCCGCTTGCAGCCAGACACCCCTGCTTGCCTTGTCACCCTGCTGCTGGCGCACCGCTCGCCTCCTTACTCCCCCGCCAGGGCCCCCTGCCACTCACCTTGCCGCTCACCTCCTCCCCACTCCTTGCCTTCTCACCCCCTCCTCGCCGCCTCACCTTGCTCCTTAAGCATTGTGTCCCCCACCTGTATCTCCAGAGAGGCAACGCGTGCAGGAGCAACAGGGAGGAAGGGGAGGGGCTGATGCTGCACAGGAAACTGCCATGGCCGCAGGGAAACCCCCTGGTGGCTGCATGCGGCCACAGTGACCGGATTTGAGAAACGGTGCCCTAGTCAGAGTGTTCTTAATGGAGGATACTGCCCTCTGGAACTTTACTTCTCTAATCTATTCATCACAGTCTGATTTTACTGACCTTCAGAGTACTACGTAAGGCCCATGTGTGTACTCGTCCCTCTGCCTGAGGCAGGCCATTTATGAAGGAGTCTAATGTTTAAAGGAATTGGTTAGGTAAGTAGCTGGTTTGTCCTCATTATAGTACCTTAGTGCCACCTGCAGTCTACATCCAATCCCCAAGATAATTTCATATTGCACCATCTGGCTAATGCTGATTTTAACTGTGGTTTAGTCATACACGACACACCTGAAAGCTTATGCAATGAGTGTATGTTCAGTACAAATGAATTAAATAAAATGCTTCTGTAAACCTGAGCAGCAGTATTGCAAAGCTTTTATAATGCTAGGTCTCTTAAAACAGTTTAAAATAAAATACATTCAAATAATTTTAAATGTAAAATACATACAAAAAAACATGCAGCTAGTGAAGACAGCAAAAAACAAGGGTACAATTCATTACCAGTACTTTGACTTATTTGTCAAGTGTCTAAACTGCACTCTTGCCATGAAGTATTTTTCCTCTGCAGTTATACAATCTGGCATTCCCTATGAAACACTCTCACAGGGCAAATAGCTCTAAAAATAAATACTTTGTCAAAATTACAGGAACGGCCTCAAGCAAAGGACTTTTGGGCAGGAACAGAACCTCAAGCCTACTTCAGGCCCAGGTGCTGCCCAAACAAAGTTCAACAAAATATAATTTAGTCAGCCAGAATAAAACCTATTCCTTAACCATTACATAGCCTTTCCAAATGTAGCTTTCACAGTTAAAATTAGTTTTTCCATTAATGCCATTTTATATCATTATTAAAAGCACTAAAACATTTGCCTTGACACAGCCTGTAACAAATGATGATCAGTTATGGTTAATACAACTGCAATTATATTAACCCTGTAGGATTTGCTGTTGCCAAAACACAAGTCCTAATTACTCTCCCATTTTAGTAGCTGGGTGGCCTCCTGTTAGCCCCATTTGACTACCTGGGTGGTTGAAATAAGAAGTCTAAAGTTAAGAGAGAAGACCGGAAATTGGGGGGGGGGGAGCAGAGGGGAAGACGGGAAGGGGAAGAAGGAAGAAGAAAGTGAAGGCTGAAGAGAGCCTTCCACTTTTCTCTTATTTCTTCCCCATCCCCCACATCACATTTCCTCAGTTTAAGTGTTAAAAATACATCAATTTCTACTGCCACTGCTGTCCCCCACTCCATTTCCAACTCACTAGTTTCTTATCGACCCCATCACTGTAGTATCTGACCACCACCTAAATATTTAAAAACACAATCTTTCTGTCTTATTCCCTCCCTACCCAGGAAAAAGAAAAAGAAAAGAAAAGAAAAGAAAGAACCGGCACACCATGCAGCTAGGCAACAGTCACAGTAGGTCCTCTACCTTTTGTAAGGGCCAGTTAAAGGAAGGACCCCTGGATACCCAATCCCGCCCTAGGACTGGGCACCACCATGGTTTCCCTACATTGCTTCTCCTCCCTCTCTCCTTTTCACAGCTCCGTTTCAAGCAGGTAGTGCATCTCTAAACTACCATCCTGACAGCCACCTCAAAAGTGTCAGAGAAACATGCCTTCAAAGAGAATGGGTCACACATTACAGGATCCACAACCAAGGCAACCAGTTGCGACATCTTCCTCTGGACCTTTTACAACATAATGGTCACCTCTGTCCTATCTTTGTTTTACATAGCCTACCGTTGGCCTTTCTCAGATGATTTAAGACATGGGCTGGCTTTCTATCCTTTTGTACACATGGATGTGACAACTTTCCAGGGTTTTGACCAACCAGTAATTCTAGTGGTTACCTCAGACTTTGTGACTCCATTTCAACTATAGTATACTACTACTACAGATATTACTGTTTTAATTGTAAATACCAGCATTACTGGTCCTATCTCCTTAATTCAAACATGGTTTAAACTTCTTATTTTAGCTATTCAAAAGAATAGTGCTTAAGTCTTCAGTATGTTACCTCAACATTAAAACAAACATCCTATGCTAACATTCATGCTGGTACAAAAGAGAACAAGGCAAAACATTACGGAATATTTAAAAGCTGCTATGCTGCATATTGCAAGGGTTTGCATTATATTATTAATTATTATTATTATTTTATTGCATATTTTATTTTTAAATAGATTTTTTTTACCTTAAGAGCTAGCAGAAAGAGAAAAATATACTGAAATGCAATCTAAGACATTTCAAACACTGAAGTTGCCACAAGTAATTCTATCCTGTTCAGTCACTCACCCAAACCCAAGTTTTTTGTGAAAGCTAAGTGTTACTGCTCTAAAGTAAAAATCATTAGAGACTATTGACCTTTAAATGGAGGAGACTACTCCCTTATGCTTGGCAACAGCACCTCTTATGGCCTGGCAGGCAGATTATTGTCATAATAAGCAGGTGGCCTCTTGAAATTTAAGAATAATGAAGCTTTCTAAGGTAAAAATTGTGTTCACAAATGTGTTATCTTTCAGGTTAAAACCCCTAATCTGTATCAGACTGAAGTATTAATTATTTTTGCCAGACCAAATAATTAAAGTCTGTAATTAAAACACCATACATTAACTTGATATGCAAATGACTTCAATTGCAGTTCAGTGAGTGGTTTTTCTGATTTATCTATCTTTCTTCTAGTTAAAACAATTTCATGCCTGGCCATAACAGCTATTCTGATCAGTTTCACTGAATCCAATAAACCTGAGACACAAACTGCCAAAAACCAGGAAATTCAAAGTTAAGGTTGAGCCTCTCTCCATAACTCATAAGGCTGTACTCTCCTCCCCATACAAAAATTATTGTGTATTAAGGATGAAGGGTCAACCTTGGACCTGGATATCCTGAATTTTTAAGGTTTGTAGCTTAAACTTCATATAATTAGAAGTGTTGTCTATGTTAGTACACCTCTACCCCGATATAACACGAATTCGGATATAAGGCGGTAAAGCAGCGCTCCGGGGGGCCGGGGCTGCGCGCTCCGGCGGATCAAAGCAAGTTCGATATAACGCGGTTTCACCTATAACGTGGTAAGATTTCTTGGCTCCCAAGGACAGCGTTATATTCAGGGTAGAGGTGTACATCTAAATTCAAAGTTTAAATCAGTGTAATCCTGCTTGCCCTGGGGAAACTCATTTAATCACTTTGCTCTCCAGTAGTCCTACTGTAGTTTAATTTTTGTACTGGATGCTATTATTATCTGTAAACTAACATCCATAGTGTGCTTGGTGCTTTACAAACCAATAAGGAGACAAGGACCTGCCCTTAGAAGTTTATTACAATCTAAGGTGAACTTGCCCCAGAAAATATGTGCTTCATAAGAGGGGTTCCCTATTAATTAAGAGCAGGTACAATAACTTTACATTGCCGTCCTTGCCCCACACTTTGTAGCCTCGGTATGGAAGATGTGGATTTCTCAAGCAATGTAACAGCTCACAGGCAGCAGTTACAAGTTGTTACAAATCAGAGCAGTTCTGGAGACATCCTTAAATTGCACTGAAGACTTGATAGAACCCTGGAATAGGGAGGTGCAAAAACAGATATAGCGCCACCATTGCCCCTACTCTTTCCCTGCACCCAGAGAGTAGGGGAACTGAAATGGAGAATCTAGCGCACAGTGATAGTTTCACAGGTGAATAATGTATTTAGACATTTGTAGGGGTTCCAGCGTTCTTTTTAAACTGAGTACTTTTATAGTTATCTACACTACAGTGTCTGAATATATAAGTGTTTGGCATGCTCTAGAAATCATGGTTAGGATTTTTTTTAAATGGTGGGCACAGACGTGGTGATTTTAAATAAGAAATTAGTTTCAAAGCCCAGAAAGATTGAAGTTACCCATTTTAAAAGTACGGAAAGTCATCCATGCAACTACCATTTATAGGTGAGGATTTCACTTTACATTGAAAAATTTTACAGGTTATGGTAAAAAGGTCAGTGCATGACTTGAAGGTTTATAAAATGGTAATTTACTTCAGTGATCTGCCTGTTAATGAATTTTAAATTACATAATACCAGCTAACCAGATTTTAGGGGCTTGAGAAGACACAGGAAAGTTATATGACTTCTCAAGGTCACAGCAGTCAACAGCAGAGTCAGTAATAGCAGACAGGACTGTCTATTCCCAATCTCCTACTGGAAATCTCCATATAGCTTCATATACTGCACTTGCAGATGTTCAGCAAACCACTAGAGATGGATAATTTCCAAGGATTTTGAATTAAATGCATTAGTCCAGCTGACTCCGAAATGACTCCTTTAAGTATTTTTATTTGAGACCAAATGCCATAGCTTTCTGGTGGCAATGTGTGATATTAACTGAATTCAATATACAATGTATAAAATAATTATTCCCCCATTTCCTCAAAGTGCTCCAAATACATTTTTCTTAAATACAAGAATTCTACCAAGCCCTAAATATAGTTCTCTGCTCCATTCTTCCCCAGGGGGGATAAAAAAATTTTTTTTAATTGTTTTTATTTAAAATCAGATTTTATTTAAATTACATACATTTTTAAACAAACATTAAAAATTAAATTTGAAATTCTGACATCCTATGTGAAGGTCTAATTTACTATAATCTATTAAATAAAAAAATGTTTAAACAGTGCATGCTTGCCACCAAAGCTTTAAAGAAAGTCAAACCACTCTACTGGGAGAAGTCCTTGGCTAACAACATGGAATCAGTTTATTGAAGTGTTAAACCAGCTTTTGACTGCAGTAGCTTTTTCTGCTCATACAAGGAAAATATTCTCTTCATTTCAGTTTATTCAACTATTTCAGTTCAATGACTAATTCATTCAAAGTTGTGAAACCAATTTGGAGACAAAAGTGCAAGAAAGCTTGTTTTCCTCATCCATCTATGAATAAAAACTAGGTGTGAGGATGAGCTCTACTAGTTATAAAATCTTGAACGTGGTCACCTGAAATAATCAGTTCAATTCGCTAACTACTTATTAAATAAGGAAAGTATAACTCAATTTTAAATGAAAAACATGTTTAGATTAACATTTTTCTTATGCATCCAGCACATTTAAAGGCAGTTTTATTTAACTCATAAAAAATTTAAATGCTGCTTAATGTTGCACATTTGTCATTGAATGCCAGTTTCCAGCCAAATAGTGCTTGACACATCACAAGAAAAATAAATAAATACATCATTTTGTAAACTCATGATTCACCATTTTCTAACATGTTAAAAAATTTTAAAATTAAGAATCTGAATAAATGTACGATAAGCTGCATAACTGCAAAAAAACATGTATAGATATAGTGTATCTTCCTGCTTAGCAAAAAGTAATACCAAATTTAATGTGAAAACTATATTTAGTTGCAAATCAATATGTTTTATTGGTTACCAACCAATGAGAATCACCTTTACTTAAGGAAAGTAACTAAAAAATACAAATACAAAACAAGATTAAAATCAGTGCTTTAAGTCACTTTGATTTAAATTGGTGATTTTCAAACTGGGGTACTCATACCCGTAGGGGTACACGAGCTCTCATCCGGGTGTACACGAAAAATCCTGTAATGGCGGACAATGCATTTTATTTAGTAAAACTTGGCAATCTGATCATGGATATATTATGATCTTGTCTCAGATGGGGTAGGCAGTAGACTACATTATTTGGAAAGGGGTATGCAGCCTAAGATGTTTGAAAACCACTAATTTAAATCAATCCACCCTGTTCCTCCCAAATGAATGAAGCCCTATAAATTTACCTTTTGGAGGACATTCCATTATGTTCTGAAACATTAATGATCGCATTAATGAAACAGAGAGGGTTACAGAGCTCCCAGTATATTGAACAGTAGCTGTATAACATACAACAGGCAGATTTGGACTGAGTGAAGAAAGTGAGAAGAGAAAGGCAGAAATTCAGTAGCCTAAGCAACAACCTGGTGATAATGAACTTGTTATTTCAACAAAGAAAGCCACATAGGAAATGGACATAGATACCTGATGGGCAAACAAAGAAAGAGCCAGATATCCAGAATGAACATAAAGAAGTCGCGCAGAAGAAACTTCATATTTCTGGTGAAAGAAGAAATGAACGCTGAAGAGATACAGAACACTGTAAAAAAAAAGGGGGGGGGGAGGGGGAATTACAAGAGCAGCTGAACAAGTGTTGGGCTACAAGGCCAAAACGAAGAAACAAAGGTGGATAACAGATAAAGTGCTGCCGCTGAGTGACAAGCGTAGCAAGCCGAAAGAGAACAAGAAGGAGCGCGAAAGTCTAAGAGCAGAGTACAAGTCTGACCAGACAGATAAAACAGAAAACAACCAGATAAGCAAACAACATAAAGAAAAATATGCAAAGAGAAATGTGACATGGGTTGTATCACAAAGTCAGAGAAATTAATGGGATATACAAGCTGAAGAGGTCAGCAGCAAAAGGCAAACACGGACAAATAATTGATGGCAAACAAGTAAAGACTAAACAATGGAAAAAATATTTTGAAGAACTGTGCAATGTGCAGAACACAGTAGATGAAATAGTTCGGGACAAGCTTCCCAGCACAAATAAGGGAGAACAGAGGCCAGAATTCTTAGAAGAAATAATAAAGATCTTGACAGAAGTTTGAAAAAGAAAGACACCAGGAAGTGACAACATAACTGCAGAGCTGCTGCAGGCAGGCGAGGACACACAGCAAAGGTAATAGACCAGGTCTTCAAGATTTACAAATGATAGCAACTGCCAAGCAAATGGGGGAAAGTGGTAATAGTACCAATCCATATAAAAAGGCAGTAAGAGCGAGTGCAAGAGCTACAGAGTAATCAGCTTATTGAGTGTACCAGGAAAAACAATCAGCAAGACGTTGCAGAGGAGAATGAAGAGGTATGTGGGAGCAGCACTTGCAGAGGAACAGGCTGGATTTTTGACTAGGGCTGTCGATTAATCGCAGTTAACTCACACTATTAACTCAAAAAAATTAATCACGATTTTAAAAATCAATAGCGATTAATCACAGTTTTAAATCGCACTGTTAAACAATAAAATACCAACTGAAATTTATTAAGTATTTTTGGATGTTTTTCTACATTTTCAAATAAATATATTGATTTCAATTACAACACAGCATGCAAAGTGTACAGTGCTCTCTTTATATTATTATTTTTGATTAAAAATATTTGGACTGTAAAAATTATAAAAGAAATAGTAATTTTCAGTTCACCTCATACAAGTACTGTAATGCAATCTCTTTATCGTGCAACTCACAAAGGTAGATTTGTTTTTGTTACATAACTCCACTCAAAAACAAAACAATGTAAAACTTTAGAGCCTACAAGTCCACTCACTCCTACTTCTTCAGCCAATCGCTAAGACAAAGAGGTTTTATTTACATTTACGGGGAGATAATGCTACGTGCTTCTTATTTACAATGTCATCTGAAAGCGAGAAACGGCATTCCCATCGCACATTGGTAGCTGGCATTGCAAGGTATTTACGTGCCACATAAGCTAAACCTTTGTATGCCCCTTCATGCTTCGGCCACCATTCTAGAGGACATGCTTCCATGCTGATCACGCTTGTTAACAAATTAATGCATTAATTAAATTTGCGACTGAACTCTGAGGAGGAAAATTGTATGTCTCCTGCTCTGTGGTTTTACCCACATTCTGCCATATATTTCATGTTATAGCAGTCTTGGATGACGACCCAGCACATGTTGTTTGTTTTAAGAACACTTTCACTGCAGATTTGACAAAACGCAAAGAAGATACCAATGTGAAATTTCTAAAGATAGCTACAGCACTTGACCCAAAGTTTAAAAATCTGAGGTATCTTCATAAATCTGAAAGGGACGGGGTGTGGAGCATGCTTTCAGAAGTCTTAAAAGAGCAACACTCTGATGCGGAAACTACAGAACCTGAACCATCAAAAAAGAAAATCAACATTCTGCTGGTGGCATCTGACTCAGATGATGAAAATGAACATGCATTGGTCTGCACTGCTTTGGATCATTATCGAACAGAACCCATCATCACCATGGACGCATATCCCCTGGAATGGTGGTTGAAGTTTGAAGGGGCATATGAATCTTTAGCGCATCTGGCACATAAATATCTTGACACGACGGCTACAACAGTGCCATGCAAACACCTATTCTCACTTTCAGGTGACATTGTAAACAAGAAGCGGGCAGCATTATCTCCTGCAAATACAAACAAACTTGTTCGTCTGAGCAACTGGCTGAACAAGAAATAGGACTGAGTAGACTTGTAGACTCTAAAGTTTTACATTGTTTTATTTTTGAATGCAATTCTTTTTTTTGTACATAATTCTACATCTGTAAGTTCAACTTTCATGATAAAGAGACTGCACTACAGTACTTGTATTAGCTGAACTGAAAAATACTATTTCTTTTATCATTTTACAGTCCAAATATTTGTAATCAAAAAGAATATAAAGTGAGCACTGTATACTTTGTATTCTGTGTAGTAACTGAAATCAATATATTTGAAAATGTAGAAAATACCCAAAATATTTAAATAAATGGTATTCTATTATTAACAAGGCAATTAATCGTGATTCATTTTTTTAATTGCTTGACAGCCCTAATTTTGATCATGATGAAGTACAATAGATCAGTTATTGTAATAAGACAGATACTGGAAAAGTACACAGAACACAACCAAACCTATCACACCTCTA
>NW_020664471.1:6909981-6924568 GCF_002925995.2 Terrapene triunguis
GCCTGCACGCTCCAACGGATCAAAGCAAGTTCAATATAACGCGGTTTCACCTATAACGCAGTAAGATTTTTTGGCTCCCGAGGACAGCGTTATCTCGGGGTAGAGGTGTACAACTTTATAGACTTCAAATAAATTTTTGATAGCATTGAGCAGAAAGAATTATGAAAAGTTATGAGAATGTATGGCATTCTCCAAAAAGTTGATCAAGCTGATAGAAATCATCCAAAGCAAGTTGATGAGTGCAGTGACAGTTGACATAAAGCTGACTGAATGGTTCAGAATGACTGTAGGAGTGAGACAAGGATGCATGCTATCACCAGATTTGTTTAACTTGGTACTAGAATCAGTAATGACTGTAGCCTGAGAGATGAAATGGGAGGAGTCACATTATATGGTGGGACTGTGCATAACCTCACATTAGCAGACCATACTGACCTCACAGCACTGACCAAGGAGGATTTACAGAGAATAACTGACAAGGTAGACTGAGAAAGCAGAAAATTCTGATTAACAAGAGTAGGGGCACAAGTGGCAGGTGTGTGCCAAATTCTTCAGCGGACTCCAGCATGGCCTCCTTAATGGGAGCACCAATTTTGAAGGAGCCATAGCCTGGAGAATATCCACTAATGCCTGGATTGCAAAAGGATGTGAAGAGCTTGTACATTTCATCAACTCCAGTGTTGGCAGAGTAAAGGTGAGAATTAATGGGACACATTGGGGCATTGCTGAAAGAAGGCAGAAACAAAATTACAGACAGGATTCCTGTTCTAAAATATTGACAGTTTTATGTGTGAGAGAAAGATCTTCTGCCCCCTGTCCAACAGATGGACCCCATCTCCGTGACCCCTCCCAATTAATGATCTTCCAGCATTCATTAATAGTTTTCATGCAGTGTTTGGGTACACTGGCAGAGCTGTGGAACACAATGGCTGTGGTACGGTTGGCGTGTACTGGCAAAGCGGTAGGGTGCAGGAAGGCTGGGGTGCATTGGTAGCTCTGTGGCTGCAGGGTTATCGGGGTGCACTGGCAGAGCTGTCAGACCCAGGATGTTCGAATTTCGCTAGCAGAGCTGTGGGGTGCAGAGTAGTGGGGATGCAGGAAGATTGGGGTACATTGGCAGAGCTGTTTTGTTAAATGCCATGCCTCCCTCACTTGAGGGGAGCCAAGAGAGGTTGGGTGCTATCATCCAACCCAATTTATGCCCCTCTTCATAACCACCCTCCCTTTGCTACAGTCTAAACTGCTCCCCCTAAACTCCCACTCAACAGTCACACGTCTATTTTCCCCCCAATAATACTTTGATTACTCACCCCCCCCCCAATGAAATTGCTATCCATGCCTTACAAATTGTAGCAACCTTCAGTCACTCAGTTCAAAACTCCTTTTGTTTTAGGTGAGGGCATATGATTACCTTATCCTTAGATGTTAACTGAAGAATGAGTTCACAGCCATCAATCTGTGATTCATCCAGTCATTAGTACTTCCCAGTTTAACAGTACACAAGGCATTAGAAAAAAAGTGAAACTAAAAAGATGCATACTAGACATTCCTAATTAATCGCCTTTTGTTTCATCCCATCCCCTACCCTTTGCCCACTGTCATCTATTTAGAGCAGGGGTGGGCAAACTTTTTGGCCTGAGGACCACATCTGGGTATGGAAATTGTATGGTGGGCCATGAATGCTCACGAAATTGGGGTTGGGGTGCAGGGGGTGGTGAGGGCTCTGGCTGGGGCTGCGGGCTCTGGGGTTGGGCCAGAAATGAGGAGTTTAGGGTGCGGGAGGGGGCTCCGGGCTGGGGCAGGGGGTTGGGGTGCAGGAGAGGGATCAGGGCTGGGGCAGGGGGTTGGGTGCAGGAGGGGGTCAGGAGTGCAGGATCCGGGCGACGCTTACCTCAAGCAGCTCTTGGAAGCAGCAGCATGTCCCCACTCCAGCTCCTATGCGGAGGTGCGGCTAGGCGGCTCTGCGCACTGTCCTGTCCGCAGGCGCCACCCCAGCAGCTCCCATTACCCACATTTCCCAGCCAATGGGAGCTACGGGGGTGGCGCTTGGGGCGGGGGCAGCACGCGGAGCCCTATGGCTACCCCTAAACATAGGAGCCGGAGGGGGGACATGCTGTTACTTCCGGGAGTCTCAGCACGCGCGCTTGGAGCGGCCTCCAACCCCGTTCCCCAGCTGGAGTGCAGGAGTAGGGCAAGCCGCAGACCCCACTCCCCAGCGGGAGCTCGAGGGCCAGATTAAACAGGCTGAAGGGCCAGATGTGACCCCCGGACCCTAGTCTGCCCACCCCTGATTTAGAGCACAGTTTATTAAAATCATATATATTCTGGAGCATAGTCTGTCTTTTTAAGCTTTCAAATTCACCTAACAAAAGTCTTGGCATTATAAAAATAATACCACATGGCAAATCCCCCTTGAATTTGATAGTAGCAGGGAAGATCCTTTAAAAAAAAAAAAAAAATTTTGTTAAAAAATCAAATTATGCAAATTTCCCCTTATATTCAACACACAAGACATCCTCTCAATACAGATCTACTATTTGTATTTATTTCGTTGTATGATTGTTTAAAACTGAACTCTCTTTATATCTGAAGAAATTTCAAATCATTTATAATTAAAATTCAAACAAATGCTGACTTTGTTTAATATTTCAGAGAGACAAGGTGGGTGAGGTCATATCTTTTATTGGACCAACTTCCATTGGTGTGAGAGACAAGCTTTCAAGCCACACAGAGCTCTTCTTCAGGTCTGCCTGAAAGCTTGTCTCTCACCAACAAAAGTTGGTCCAATAAAAAGATATTACCTCATCCACCTTGTCTCTCTTGTATCCTGGGACAGACATGGCCACAACTATACGGCATTTAGTATTTCAGTTATTTGTCCAATAATCGTTTAGAACGTTTCCTCTTTAGCATACCTGTAGTTCAAGATAAGGACAGTAATTTGATTTTACTGTTAGCTTCATTTGAAGCAGAATTAAAGTTACAAATTTAGATAAGAAAGAAGGAGTTTGATTACTCCAGAGTCTTGCAAAAGAGGAGATCAGAATTAATTAATTAATTTCAGTTAAAAAAGAAAGGTTGTTCCAGGCCCAATATTTCATTCTGCAGACTTATAACAACTTGGACGTAATAGTAAATATTGATATTAAACCTATGGGAATAGATATTAAGTAGCAGCTGTTACCCAACAGAAAGCAGAATAATTCTTTGTATCCCAACCTGGCACATGGTAAGAAACATCAAGTACAAATGTGCAGGCCTATTCCCATCCAGATGGGATTCACTTAGCTGATGGGATAATATAGATGAGATGTTGTTTAAGGAAGCTGTCTAGCTGGATGGGAGCCCACCACAACATGTACTAGTTGTCCATGATAGTGGATAATCCCTTGCTAACACAGGAGTAGTACAAAGATAAAAGGTGACTTTATATTTCCTGAACTAAGAATGTAGCTGGAAGGTTGCATGAGGATTAGTATTCAGAGTTTAAGGCTGGCTATATCACAGGGACACCTTTAGACAGACCAAGGAGATTTGTCTGATGTGTCAGAGGCCTGCCTGTACCTTAGCCCATAATAACCTTCAAAAAGAGAATTCCATAAAAGATTGGTTTCCTGCTGAGAAGCCAAAGTGCCCCAGAGGTCTCAGAGTCCCACAGTGATTAGTCTCTTATCTTGTTTTACAGGTATCTACGTTGAATCTGGATTTAGTTCTTCCACGGACTCAACTATTTGAATATATTGTTTTCTCTATATATCAAATTTGGTTACCTTTAAATCACCTGTTTTGTATCTCAAAGGTGGCTAATGGTGCCAATTTTCTTATAAGCAGAAAAAACTAACCACATTACTACAAATAGGTTGACACTCTTCATGCTGTTGAAAAACTTGAGTTTCAACCGTCTTAGCAGGTCCCATGAACCTCAGCATCCAGTGGCTGAGCCCACCCTAGTCTCCTTTCTGAAAAAATTCCCCCCGCCACAGCTAAAATTGGTACAGCTCTAATACAAAAGGTTATATAAGAAAGTAAATAGCAGCTCTTCTCAGAGTCTGCATAATAGCAAGTCCCTTTGCCTGAAATCAAGGGAAGAAATCCTGACTCCAGTGAAGTCCATGGCAAAACTCTCTTTCACTTCAAGAGGGACAGGATTTAATACAGTAAGTATAAACAAAATGTTCAGGCTTTTGTCAGCTTTGCTGCTCAGAAAAGCATAGTCATTAAGGGAGATTTTGCATTTTGGTTTGTCTCATTAAAACTCAATACTGTCCCTATTTACCCCCTTCCCTAGGTCTCAAAGCAGCATTGCAAGCACGTCAGTATCTATTTTGTGAAATTATTCTCTAAGCACTTAATGGAAAATCCACCCTTACCTAGACACAGAGGGAAAAATCATTTTCAGGTAATTTTCCAAGTGTCAGAATACACAGTTTATCCAATGAAAAGTATTGAGAATTTCCAGGAAAATATAAAAGATGCTTGTTGAATATAGCAAGTTTACCACTCATTCTCAGATTTAAAAAACTGCAGGATCCATGGGATTCACTCCAGTTTTCCCATGCGCTCCTATTAATTTTTCAGTAGATAGCACTACAGAAATTAAGAAAAGGGTGAGTTGTTTGTTTTATTTTTCTTTTAAGAACTAGCCATTTAACTCTTACCATTCCAACTCGAGTGCCTGGATACAACTAAAATAAAACAGTCCATACAGTCATATATCATGCAACTAATTCCAAACAGTGGACACCTGTGGCCATATAAATCCTCATTGAAATCAATGGAGCTCTACAAAGGTGCAAGGTGCTGTTTGCACAGTCAGTTGCAGAATCAAGGCCATAGTTTATAAAACTGTTACACATTTTTTTTTAAATAAGGAATATGTGGGTTTTACCTGGAGAGTATTTCAGTGAGCATCACAAAGCCAGTGTAAGCTAATTCAAATGCCCCTCTATGCCTGGACTGCAAAAGATGATGTTTAAAGTAGTCTCCTATATCTTTAACCTAGAAAAAAAATTAAAAATGCAAGTCATGATTTGAGTTGATACAACTAGTACATTTATTTACACAAAATACTTTGAGACTGAAATTTCAAACAAGTGTTCCCCAACGGTGTCCGTACCACCTTATGCCTCTACACCTCATTTGAGACACAGCAATATTTCCTCAGGTTAAAAGGGTCACAGATAGTTATCAACAAAGCAAGGAAAATACAAAACTAAAACGCAAGTGGTGAAAGGCATTTTACTTTAAACATAAAAAAACTAGCATAAAACATGCTAGACTCAATTCTTGTACTCAACAGTGCAGTGTCATTAACTGCAGGACAAATTATAGTAGACTGTAGTGACCTATGTGAGTCACTGATTTCCTGATCTACAAACAAGATTCTCCCATGCTGTTTTACTCAGGATGTTAGCAAAGGGCAGAGACAAATGTACACTGAAGAACATGAATGGAAATAAATATTTGGGAGGGTATTTGTGAAGAGAAAAGGATTCCTATTATATTTTAAGTAGCTGGCCCCTTACATCTCAAAACATGTTACTTCTTAAATTGGGTAGCTTTGTTCACATCAAAAGAAAAACAGCTTGCCAAATGGAAAGTTTTGTATTTAGTAAGAAAATATACTTTCTTTTTTACAATCTGTGGTCATTAGAACCCTTTTAGAAGCTTGAAAAATAGTCTACACTGTCCATTTAACTGCTTTATAACAAGAACTACACTTAAAATGTGAGAGACACTAAAATGTTGTCTTCAGAGAATAAATGCCACTGACATCATGTCCTATAATTCTATTAATAAATCAAGTGTGTAAGCATCAGTACATCTTTAGAAATGCCAGGATTTAATTCTGCAAAAAACAGAAAATCTTGTCAATACTACCTATTATTCTCAGTGAGTTTCTATGATGACGATTTACTAAATTCGCACAAAAAAACAGATAACTGAATCATGTGACAAATCTAAGATGATTATACATTTTTAATGCCGATTCACAAAAGTTCAACCTGACAAGCGGCTCAAATAAAACTCAGGGACAAAATTATGCCCACTCATTTTGAGTGATAACTAAAAGTAACACAGTTTATGAACTGCAGAGGATACTATCACAAAACTTAAGCCAGGTGCATATAGTTTTCCACCCTACTGCTTCATAATGCATTTTATCCAAATTCTGGTAAAGCAAAAGCTGGCACCAAACAGGAAAAAGACATTTCGCCTTTTACAGTCAAAGAAAATCTAATTTTTTTTTCATCATGTATTATGAAATCCATATATTAAGATACAGGAAGAAAAGGCCATCAATACTTGCAGATATTTGAGCTAAACTCTCTCCTGGAGTGGATTTTAATCCAAATATCATCTTAGTGCACATATAAGATTTTAGCTTTCCAAGCAGAGGCAAGTGTAAATCTCTCCCCTTCTCAAACGTTTTTCACACACACGGCATTGGCAATCCCAAGCGTTGAAAAGTCATAAATCAAGATATTTTAAAAATACATTTGGAGTTTGTTTTCTTTCCTTCTAGCTTTTCAACCTTTAGGAGTCACATTTTCAAGATTTTCTCTACAGCAATGAGGACTTGAAACTTGACTGCATGTTCTAGGATTTTAATACCAAACATTCAGAGACTCATGAAAAGACTGCAAGAGTTGGCAACACTGCTATCTAGATACAGATACTGACATTTTTTATATATAACACCTGTACTTACTAGCAGGCATAGTCTTTATTACGGAGCAGAATCCCATTGAAGTCACTAGTCCAGTAATAAGAGAATGCAAAATTAAAGCCTTAGTATTTCAGTTTCATATGTGAATGGTAAACACCAATGAGCACAAAGACAAAAATTACCTTTTTTTGGCCAAGTGATTGCAATTTTATGAACCCTGAAGATATGTCCCAAAAGCAACCTGTTCTGGCAGCAGAGGAAAGGAGGATTAAGACCACAGCCACTCCAGGCCGTCAGCCTCCTCACTTTTTGATTCTCAAATTCAGAGCATCCTAACACTTCCTAAACCTACAAGGACCAGTTTATTCCCAGCCCTGACCAAAGCCATAGCCCCAAAGACTGCCACAGTATGAAGCAGCCACTGGGCCTTGCATGAATACCATGTGAATCTAACTTCTTACTCCAATGAAGCTGGGCTAATAATGAATTAGAAGAAAAAGAGCATTATCCCTAACTGCCAGCTGCAGAGAATGGATCAAGCAAGAGCTGCCTCTCCCTGACACTGTCCCTTTACAGACACTCCGTCAGCCAGCTCTTGAAAAAGAACTCCTGAAAAAAGCACTGGGAATTAGCCAGTGGCAGATGCTCTGACACAGGAGAGTCACGACTGGCTGCCAATAACCATTGCTCACCCAAGGGTATGACTCCCATATGACCTATGGTCTGGCTGTGAAAGTCCAACCCTCTTCATGCAGAAACTGCAAAGCTAAGCAACTGAAGTGCTGAGCACTTTTAGTGCTTACATCAACGCACCACTTTCCAAGTTCAAATCCTGACATGGGCGAGAGAAGAATCTGATCTCATCATAGTTTGCCACTGCTATTTCTCCACATCACAAAACCACGCAGATCATTTTGCACAATTAGCAGTTTAAACTCAAGAAAGGCCCAGGACTGGAAAAAAGGGATTACAGATCAAAACGAAAAAAGGATTCGTAGTGCTGTACAAGGTGGTTTGTCCATTAGCTGCTTGTCCAACACACCTGGCTTAGAGCAATGCTATTAAATTCGCTTTCATGAGTTTTTAAATGGACTTCCATTAAAATGGAGTGAACTTGGTATCAAGTAATATAACTTACTGGAAATGGCTATCAAGAATCAATTAACACAAACAGCATCTTCCATGAAAACAAGTGAAATGGCTTATTTGTATTCTATATTGTTGAAAGATGCATATTTTCTTTAATATGAAGAGAGCTTTTTAATTCCTCAACTAACATGTAGGAAATAAATACAGTTTATCTAATCAAGTAAGAAGCAGTGGAAGTTCAATATGGGGGCAGACAGGGCAAGGAAACTTCCTCTTCCCTTTGTACCATGGTACAGGGCCAGCCACACCAGATTGGGAAGAGTAGGTATCATTGCTCCAGGTTAGTGTGACTGCAGGAACATTAACCATCCCTGCTCCGCATGTGCCAGCAGTGTTGGGCCCAATGTGGGGAGAAGTGTATACACCCTTTCCAAGCACAATGGAGCTACTACTACAGCACACATTGCCCCAGTGCACCAGGGAGAATGCTGAGTGAGACTTCCTCGTCGGGATGTCTATTGCATCACATGTCTGATCCAAAACCTATAAAAGTCAGCAGGAATATTTTCATTTACTTTGAACCAGTGATGCCAGTGGTTTAAATCCACAATCTGGTGCTGCTACATAAAAAGGAGCTTACAGTTATGTTTTCTTCTGTTGTTTATATAGATTATGTAATTAAGTCAAACATTATTACACTAAAAATGCACACAAACAGAATATCCACTAAAGGATTTCAATGGTTTGATGTTTTCATGAAGACAATCTATTACTTACGATAATACAAGTTCTGAAGTTAAAATTCCCAAATACTACTATGGCACTATACAACTTTATTAATTATTTTTAGACTAAAGAAGCAGTTTCATTTTTCTAGCTACAACACACAATTTTATATACTACATATAGTCAATCAGTCTACATGTATTTTCCTGCTAATCCTAGGTAAATGAAGATTCCACTATTCAACCATTTGACTGAAAAGTCAGTTTATTACTCTTTAAAAAGAAAATGCAGACATTTTGGTTTATATATGGCATGAAAGCAGAGTCACCTATGAAAATCAGAGTTGTGTGTCTAAATACCCTGACAGACACTCATGAAGTAAGCACTAATTGTGGCTGCATTTCCAAGTGAAGATGGGGGTGCCAGCTCCAGAGCTGACTAACTCCAAGACACCAATTCCTGTTTGACTTGGAACAGATTAAGAAACAGAACAGTGGAGACATATTGCTGTTCTCTCATCTAAACTCCAGAGCTTTGCAACAGTACAAGCACAGCTGCTAACCAGATGCAAACATATGAGCTGGAGACAATGTGTGAATAAAAAAATATTAGCATTATTTCCAAGACACTGCACATGAGACAGCATAATAAATCAGATCATCAGCATACTAGACTGTTATTTATTTTGTTCTAGAATGTGGTAACACCTTAAGCAAAACTAAATATTTATTTTCAGTTGAAAAAGATTAAACATGAAGTATGTGCTGCATATTTCAGTTTTCCATGTTGGCAACTGGTTTTGTTGAAACCATATGGAAAGGAAAAAGATCATCAATTAAAAACAGAAATCTAATAAATTCAAAATATTCCCAAATAAAATACTTGCGGTAACCTAATTTCTAGTAAACACTGAACTCAAGTCCCTTGAACATTCCCAGGCAGTGTGCTAGCTTTTGTGGTCTTTCAATTTAAAAACGGTGGGGGGGGGGAGGGCGGTTGAAAGAGGGACCAACCCACAAAATGTCTATAATTTTAATCAACCATATTATGCAGAACATGATACTCAGAAACAATCAGCATAATTCTCCCCCCAAAATTACTGAGTATGAAGTCCAAAAAAGAACATTTTCAACATAAGTATGAACTTCCATGTTTCAAAATGGAAGCAAAGACATTCCATTGAGTCTTTAATTCACTAAAATACAGTAAAAGTTATATTTCCGAATTAATATGTGCAACACCGCCCCACACTGGACAGAATGTCAATGGCTGCAGCCTATACCTGGTAAAGGCCCGAACACTACTGAACAAGAATGAATATCTCACGAGTTTGTTAGCAGAATATTAATTTACTAACTTGTTACTCTATTTTTTCTCGTCTGTTACTCCTACAGTTTTGATTATTTTTGCATGTCAATTTATTGAAAAATAAACAATGTAAAATAAAGAACAAGATAATGAATGCAACTTTTCCATATATTTTCCCCTCCAGAAATTTTTAGAAACCTCTTCCAGAAATGCAAGATTTTATAGCAGAAAGTATTTTCATACCTGTTCTACTGTTATTAACCCATCAGAAGATTCAGACACAGTCTGTAAAGGAAGAAGTTTACACAGCATCCCTAAAAGCAAGGATATCTCCTTCATACTTCTCCAGCAACATACCAGTACCATTTGAGCTGTTACATCACATGTTTGCCCTTCTTTACCTTAAAAATAAAATAAAATATGTGCAATATCATATAGCTCAGTTAAATACATTTTAATATAAATTTGTTTCATCATTAGTGCTCCTAAATTTAATCTTCTTACAAAAATCATTTTCATATGAACAAAATTATCCATTCTTGAGATTCCTATACTACATTGTTGTGCCTGGCATACAATTTGACAAAAAAAAATCAGTGTGATATTTTAAATGGTAGATGTCCTTTGTTTTGGTCAATGAAGCCATTCTATTGACAATAAAACCACACATATAACTACAACTTCAGGATGAAAAGTAAACGTATGTTCTACTTTGTTTTGGAATTAAGCTTCAATACCAGTCAGAAATGTATCATTCACCAGATCTTATTTGATTTTAACCTAGACTCAAAGTTTGATGAGATCTTTTATAAGCATAAATCTTTATAACGCAATGGCCCCATCTAGTGTTCATCACATGAACTACAATAAAAAGGGAGTCCAAAACACTATATTTACAGTACTGTTTCCATGAAATAAAAAAGCACAGCCCATCCATAACTATTTTAAACTAATGAAAATAAATGAGTCAAGACAGTTGGAAGTTTTAGGTTTTTAACTTTAAAAACTGTATAAAATACAACTTTTTTATATTTTAGATATTATTATGTATCACCACGAACAAAGACTTAAAAAAAAGTATGAAAACAAAAGTTTACAATTCATCCAGCCCCAGTGGATTAATTACATAACATCCCCTATTATTTTAACAATGGAATCTTCAAAGCAGAGGCTCTTTATTGTGTCAGTCCATGAGTTGGGCTTTATTACATTAATAAATTCCCTACCGACCTTGTGCATGCTGGACAGGGAAACTACACTAGGACCAAAGCAAAAACTGTTTAAACCTAGCTTGATATAAAGGTGTTAAAGATTATCTGGCCAGTGTAGACAAAGCAATAAATACTAGGCCAACAGCAAACGACTCATTTTCACTTGTAGCCAAAAGAGAAATTAACCACAATCTTCTAGAAATACAGTGAATTAACCTTTAAAAGCATGCCCATAAATAAACTAGCTTCTGACATATTTATTGTTAAAAGTGAAATGCTATACATACCAAATAACTTCTAACTTGGATCATCCACAGAAAATTGCTTTTTCCGTGGAAAATATCCTGATTTAATTTTAAAAAGCAGCTTCTGAATTACCTCTAATTTCTATGCAAACATTTTCAACTGGCTCGTCATCAGTCAGTTTTGCAAAGTCTACTCTGTGGTGTTCTTTCAATATTTTTGCTTGAGTGAAATAATCATTTGTATCTCGTGGCTGTATCTCATGCAGGATCATCTGCAAACGACCTGCAGTTTCTAAGTTTTAAATAAGAGAATATTTAAGCTAATAATTCATCATTTTGACATTTGTCATTCACAAACCCATCCCCCCCTCCCCCCCACACACAAACACACACCTTTTTTAGGTACATTACTAGAAAACAGTTGGTTAGTAATAAAAAGCAAATACCTCCCTAATAATCAGTTCTGCCTTTGTTAAGAAAAGTCTTCCTTCTACTCACTTTGTCATATTTATGCTTCAAACTAATGCTTTCTCACTAGAGTAAATATGTCCTTTATCCAAGTTAGCTAATGGTTTAAGATTCTGATATTTTAAAATAAAACAACTCAAAAGGAAAAAGTCTAGTTCATATCCAAGAACTTTTAAAACAAAAGAAGTTACTGTTCACTGTTATTTTACAATATCACACATGTATAACTAAACTCAACTTTAACAAAAATTGCACACAGGTATTGCTGCTCACATTACTCAAAAAAGCAGTGCATAATTGGTAATGAAATAGGTGCGGGGGCTCAAGATATAAAGGTACCAGAGCTCAAGCAATTTTTTTTTACATTCGTAACTAATGCAGCAAGCCCAGAGTTGCCGGGGCTATGAATTGCCATTCCTAGAAGTATCGGAGCTCAGCCCTGGCAAGCCCTGGCACAAATTAAGCACTGTAAAAAAGTAACCTGGCTGATGACAACAGGAGTATTTCACATACATAAATTCAGCAAAATTTGGCGCAGACTTTACAGTCTATATTGCTTAGAGTTCCCTACCAGGGCCAGTATTAGTTTTGTGGGGCCATGTGCAAAGGCAGATGCTAACTCGAAGCCTCCACCAATAGCTTTGTATATCTGGCAGGGGTGTACGACTGCTGGCATCTGGGGAATGGATTTATGTCCTAACTCAGCCTCCCTTAAAGTGATAACAAACTTATTGCCTTCACTTGTCTCTGTGAGATTCAGAAGGATGGTAGCTGATGGGGAAGATGAATCAGGATGCTGGCCACTAGGGTTAGGGGCTAAGGACAAGGGGAGCTCAAAATGGGTAGGCTGCAGGTATGTGCTGAAAGAGTCTGACCGAGTAGTCTAGTAGGACCAGTCCCCATACATACCGTGTCTTCCTGGAAGGATTTTAAATGCTAATGTATGATTTTTTTAAAGTACTTTGTCAATTATAAGTATGTTACAGACATTTGATTAAAAACTGTTTGTAACCATTCATAACTTTGGACTTACAAGCATTCAAATTATGTTAAATAAAACTCTAGCAACCTCAACTATTGCTAAAATGGATTTCATTTACCTGAATCTGTATCCATTGGAATAAGGCCCTCTGGTGATGAACTCTGGACAATGGGAGATACTACAGACGAAAGTCTGTATGACATTAAAATAAGCTTTGTAACCATCTGCCTCCATTCAGTCATCAAGGTCAAGTTACTTTAAGAAAATACAAACAAGGAATTTAAAAGTAATTATATATTCAAAACTTCAAGAAATAATTGAAATAAAAATAGCATCTGCACATTATTATACAATTAATTTTAAATAAGATGTTCCATAAATCAAAATTATGAAGTCAGCTCCTATTAAAAAAAACCTAAACAGTAAAAAATCCAGGCATTAGGGCAGGGGTTCTCAAACTGGGGGTCGTGACCCCTCAGGAGGTCATGAGGTTATTACATGGGGGGGTGTCATGAGCTGTGAGCCCCCACCCCAGACCCCGCTTTGCCTCCAGCATTTATAATGGTGTTAAATATATTAAAAAGTGTTTTTAATTTATGGGGGGGGGGGGTCGCACTGAGAGGCTTGCTATGTGAAAGGGGTCACCAGTACAAAAGTTTGAGAACCACTGCATTAGGACTATACACTGCTGATCTTATTGTGTTCTCGTGAAAGGCTGAGTCAACTTCACTACTGATTTATCACTACACACAGCAGTATGTTTTACTTACTTTAAAGGTAATTGCTGCAAAGCTCCAGTTATACAATGTACTCTCCCGTACATTGGGAATGAAGCTGCTGCTTGCAGCAGAGACTTTTCAGCTTGGAATATTTCTCGCTCGAGGTTTGCTAACAAATATTTGATTACTAGAATAAAAAGCATCACATAGAAAAGGAAAACAGTTTTAAATACATTTACAGATTAAGCTTGCCAGCAAGACAATTAATGTAAAATGCACAGTAATTGTTCTCTTTAAACTTGTCACTGTCCTTCAAGTTCTTCCCCCAACACATTATCCACATTTTTCATTCACTCGGTGTCCAACAATAAGCTATCAATCTGCAATCTTAGCCTAAGTTGACTATTGTCTGTAAAGACTAATGATCAAACACTATCTTCAGACACAATCACACAGCTCACATTGAAGTCAATGGAAGTAACATACACATATTAGAAGGCAGAATTTGCCCTTAAAGAAGGGTTAGTTAAACAACCGCCACTTTGGCAGAACATTCAAACTTGGATGCCTCCAATCAGCCACATAAATCCTTATTCCGGTACCTAAGACAGACAAGTGATTTTCAGTCGTACTTAGCCCCATTAGCGCCTTTCCCATCCTTACTACAACATTTAAATTGGGATGGCGCTGAAATACAACTACCAGGTTGGGCCCAAAACACTGCACTGGAGAGCATCATCACCCCTCTTCATACTCTAGGACAGGGGTAGGCACCCTCTGGCACCTGTGCCGAAGGCGGCATGCGAGCTGATTTTCAGTGGCACTCTGGGTCCTGGAGGGCTCTGCATTTTAATTTAATTTTAAATGAAGCTTCTTAACATTTTAAAAACCTTATTTACTTTACAGACAACAATCGCTTAGTTATATATTATAGCCTTATAGAAAGAGACCTTCTAAAAACATTAAAATGTATTACTGGCACGTGAAACCTTAGAGTGAATAAATGAAGACTCGGCACACCACTTCTGAAAGGCTGCCGACCTCTGCTCTAGGACAAAGGTATCTATATAGAGGCCCTGTCTACACTACCAAGTTTTGTTGCCAAAAACTGCCTTTTGGCGACAAAACAACAAGAGCGTACACACTACAATGGGACTTTTGTCGCGAAA
>NW_020664471.1:6924578-6964494 GCF_002925995.2 Terrapene triunguis
CAAAACAACAAGAGCGTACACACTACAATGGGACTTTTGTCGCGAAAAATGCCCAGTTTTGACGACAAAAAACTTCCACCCCACGAGAGACTTTTGTCTTTTCCCCTCCCTTTATTGTCAACAAAGAACCAGTGTAGACACTGCTGATTGTTTTGTCGACAGAACTGGCTTCCGCCAGTATCCCACAATGCCTGCCCTGATTGCTCTGCTCAGTGCTTTGATCTCTGCTGCCCTGCAGGCATGTGCCCCTCCCCTTTCAAAGCTCTGGGAAGTATCAGTGTGCTGCTCCGTTTGAGGAACAAACAAACAAAGAGCAAATCATTGGAATGCTCCTGTTCTGCCATGCACTAGGAATACAGCACCAGACAGACTGGTGCTGCAGGGGGAGGGGGACAGACTGCTGTGCTGCTTTGCCATTCCTCAGCATGGAGAGCTCACAGAGCTACTCATGATGCTGCTCTCGGCAGCTCAGGGGGCTGTGGGAGAACTCGGAGAGAATCCCAAGATGCGCAGCAATCAGCTCTTCCTTCCCACAACACTGCACTGTGGGATACCCACAGTGCAATGCTCACCCTGTCGATGATGTTGTCCTCAATGTGGACGTGATCTGTCGACAGAGGGAGCAAGTGTGAATGATTTTTATGATGTCGACTTTGGGTGTTTTTATGTCGTCGACTTTTGGGTGTCGACATAAGTTTTGTCAACAAAACTTGGTAGTGTAGACAAGCCCTAAATCACAGGTGTCAAAAATACTTTAAAAGACTGAGGTACTCAGATACTTCAGTATCTAAGGGTACGTCTATACTTACCTCCGGGTTCGGCGGTAAGCAATCGATCTTCTGGGATCGATTTATCGCGTCTTGTCTAGACGCGATAAATAGATCCCGGAAGTGCTCGCCGTCGACACCGGTACTCCTGCTCCGCGAGAGGAGTACGCAGAGTCGACGGGGGAGCTGCCTGCCGCGTCTGGACCCGCAGTAAGTACCTTGTAGTTCGAACTAAGATACTTCGACTTCAGCTACGTTATTCACGTAGCTGAAGTTGCATATCTTAGTTCGAACTGGGGGGGTTAGTGTGGACCAGCCCTTAGACAGACAGATGGATAGGGTTTGTGGCTCGATCCAGCCTATAGGATGCATTTGTGGGGCCCACACAACATATGTAGGCTGATCGTGCAAAATCTAAGCTTTTGTTTAAAAAGATTTCTAGCCCTCATGGCTGCAATGAAAACCTTCCAAATGTGAATAGAATGTACCCAACACAATGCTGTGTGTCAGAGGTTGTAGATCACTTGAAACAATGATTCAGAGGAGTGAACTCCCCTGCCTAATTACTCGGGGGGGGGGGGGGCTGTTAACTCTAAAGCCTAAAGGCATTTTAAATGTAAATATTATTTTGTTGCTTATTTTAGCAGTGGAATGCTGAGGAGGTTAAGACTTAAGCTAACACAGGTCATGGGCAGGCAATTAAGAGTTGCGGCAGGAAAGAAAACAAAGGAAAAACAGCAGAAGAGACCGTGAAAAGAAAGAGAAAAAAATGGCAGAAATAGCAGTGAAGCCTAAAAGTGAGCATATTTTCACATTGAGCAATGCAGAGAGCAATGATAAAGTAAAGAGTAAATAAATAAAAGCTTATTTATTGCATAAAGGATATACTCTGCCATTCATATCTGTGTAAACTGCTCATTGATATCAGTGTGGAATGCGGTGTGGTCGTTCTGAAGTTTTAACTCAAGGCCATATGCAAATAGAATTCAGCCCTCTCCAGAGAATGAGTCTCCAAGTTAAGAAGATGGGTAAGAAAAATTCTGAGGCGCAGCACAAGAAAAAGATCAGGCCCTTGCTTTGTACCTGTCTTTTATAGTTACAGGGGCAACCACAGGCCATTAGGAATTCAGCAGGACTTCAACAGGAGCTGCTGGTGCTTGGCACTACTGAAAAAAAATCAGGGCACTTACTACAGGAGTCAAAACATTACTTAAGGTGCTTTTGAGATGCCAGGTTTAAAAATTTGGCCTGAGACCATAGGCCGGGCCGCATGCGGCCCGCGTGGGCTCACTGTGCGGCCAGTGGGGGGGTGAGTAGGCAAGTGGCGGGTGAGGGAGGAGGGGCTGAGTAGGCGAGCGGGCAAGCAGTGGCAGGGAGTGAGTAGGCGAGCTGGGGGAGGGGGAGTGAGTAGGCGAGCCGGGGGAGAGGGGCTGACCTGTTCTACTGATCTGACTCGGCTCTCATCCCCTCTCCCAGGGCTGGCTCCAGGCACCAGCAAAACAAGCAGGTGCTTGGGGCTGCACATTTCTAGGGGCGGCATTCCGGTGCTGGCCATCATAGGCGCCAACTCCAGGGCATGGGGGAAAAAAAGTGTCCCCGCCGCCCTAGCTCGCCTCTGCTCCGCCTCCGCATGCTCCCCTGAGTGCGCCGCCGCCGCTCCGCTTCTCCCCTCTCCCTTGCAGGCTTGTCGCGCGCGAAACAGCTGTTTCACGCAGCAAGGCTGGAAGGGAGGAGAAGCCGAGTGGCGGGGCGCTCGGGGGAGGCGGCGGAGGTGAGCTGGAGCGGGAGGTGGTTCCTCTACCCCCCGTTACTTCCTGCACCCCCCCACCCTAGCTGACCTCCGCTCCGCCTGCTCCCCTGAACGCGCTGCCGCTCCTCTTCTCCCCCCTCCCTCCCAGGCTTGCTGCGTGTGAAACCCAGGCTTGCTGCGCGAAATAGCGGAGGGAGGGAGCGAGGAGAAGCCGAGCGGCGGAGTGGAGGTGACCTGGAGCGGTGAGTGGTTCCTCTACCCCCCCCCCCGTTACTTCCTGCGCCCCCCCACCCTAGCTCACCTCCGCTCCGCCTGCTCCCCTGAACGCGCCGCTGCTCCGCTTCTCCGCCCTCCTTCGCCTGAATTTGGATATTGAGAGGGAGGGGGGAGAAGTGGAGCGGTGGTGCGCCCGGGGGAGCAGATGGAGCGGAGGTGAGCTAGGGCGGGAGGTCGCAGGAGGCTCACAGGGGAGGGGGGAATGCGGCACGCCGGGGGAGGAGGCGGGGCTGGGGATTTGGGGAAGGGGGGGGGGGGGGGGGGGCGGGGGGGGGCATAAAAAAAAAAAGGAGGGGATGGCCAAAATTGTTTTTGCTTGGGGCGGCAAAAATCCTAGAGCTGGCCCTGCCCTCTCCAAGGGTTGTAGCTGTCTGGAGGTGCCTGCCTTCCACGCCTTCCTCATTCACACCTCATTCATTCAACAGGGCAATTGATTACAAAGTGGAGAGGGGGGGGAAAGATCTTATTCTACTTCTAGCAAAAAAGACATTTTTCTTTTACCTTAATTATACTACCTTAGGGGCCCGCTATAACATATTACCGAGGTTCAATACTGCTGTTTCGGTGGGGCGGCGCTGGGGAAGGAGGGTTTGTTTCCGCAGGGCAGGTGGCGCTGGGGGGGTGTGTTTCAGCGGCGCTGGGGGGGGGTTGTTTCTGTGGGGCGGGCGGCACTGGGGGTGTGTGTGTTGTGTTTCAGGGGGGGCTGGGTGGCGCTGGGGGGGGTTGGAGGCGCTCGGGAGGTTTCGGCCCTCAGCTGTTTTCTTTGGAGTAATATGGCCCTCGCCGCTTTACGAGTTGTGCAGGCCTGCTATAGGCAATTCTACAGAATTTATGACTTCCCAATCTTAGTACACCTCTACCCCGATATAACGCTGTCCTTGGGAGCCAAAAAAATCTTACTGCATTATAGGTGAAACCGCGTTATATCGAACTTGCTTTGATCCGCCGGAGTGCATAGCCCCGCCCCCCCAGAGCACTGCTTTACCGCGTTATATCCAAATTCATGTTATATCGGGTCGCGTTATATCGGAGTAGAGGTGTACTTTATTTATTTTTTTTTTTTTTTAATTTGTAGAAAAGACTATGAGGGGCCAAGAGCAGTTTGTTAACAAGAAAGCCCAAGCTTTCAGTATGAATAAGGCATAGGCAGTGGAGCATTATAGGGCTACATCTAGCACAGGAGGGCGGGGGCCAGTTTTCTGTCCTACTGTACATGGCTGGGGTAGGGGTTAGGGCAGGTTGACATCCCTGAGTTGACCTGCAAGGACTATCAGCTCTCAAACTGTTCTATTTATACTAAATATAATGCTTAAATCTAACCTAATTTCATAAAAGTTTAGGTACGTTTATTCTTTCCGGAATGCCCATAAGAATAGCCAGCAAGAAAATAAGATGGAGGCTTCTAAACAAACAAATCCAAAAAATTTCTATTCCTCAGAACTAACCAGCTAAAGTGTTCTTTTCCATGGTGCTTGCAGACATATCCTCATCTATCTGAAATGCATGTGCAACCTGTTGATTGTTTAAGCAGACATTCAGTAGCCCTTTATGATGTATTAAAAAGTTCAGCAAATATGAGGCAGTAACACAGTCATAGGGTTTGGTACTTATGCTAAGATCCATGGCTGCTTGAAATAAGAGATGTAGATTTTCAGAATCCTGAAATAAAAAAATACAGGTTCAGTAATTTTCAATATACATTTTTCTTGAGTTTACAGATCAACAGTGCTAATTATTTTAATTCAAACCTTTTGGGGTCTGATTTTCAGTGACTTTGCTGGAGTGCATTTTCTCACAGGTATCTGTTTTGTATACCAACTACCTACCGTATGTCAAAACAGAGATTTGCACAAGCACATTTGCTAACATTCAGCAAATGCATACCTACAGATCTATTGAAAATAAGACTCTTCATATATAAAGCAGTGCTCAGACACTTCAAAACATTATGAAAACAAAACATTTTCTTCTGCATTTTAACTGGTAACAGACTTTACACAGAAAAAGCCCTATGCAGATTATTATAAAAAAGAGCACAGCATATACTGTGCAGCACACACAAAAAACAATCAAAAACAAAGAGCAGCTGCCCACTGATTTGTTTATACATTCTAAATCAAGCTTTTTCAGGGTAATAAATGGCAAGAATTAAATAAACCAGAATCAGATTAATTAAGGGGACAATTTGCAGACAATAGAGGCAACAGCTTGAAAAATCAATTTAAAACCAGCCACAAAGAACCAGTGTAAGGGAGAGAGACCAAGAGCAGAATGTTCTAAGGTACAACAATAGGTGAGTCAAATGCCTCAGCAATACCCTTCAAAAGGAAGGCATAGCAGGGCACGGATAGTCAATACTTTTCACTCTTTAGTGCCTTCCTTCCTGGGATTCCTTACCTAGTGATAGGCAAAGCATATACTGTGTTCACTTCATCCACCACTAAAATGAAACACCTCAGGGGTGAAGGCAGGAGCAGCTTAACAACACATAGCAACACAATATTTAAAAGCAGAAAGTAACGAGTATCTTTTTTCAACTGATATTAATGGGGGAATTTAGATACTCATCATATAACCACCCAACTTGGAACTTTACTAGAACACTCGGGTCACTAACCCTATTCTATCAGAGCATGCCACAGGATCTTCAATGACCAGAAGTGGTTTGGTCCTCAGGTTTTACGCTTCTTCAGGAAGACAGCCCCTTCAACAACAGTGCCTCAAACATGCTGGAGATTGAAAACTGGCACCTATTAAACCACCCATATCACTAATACTTTCTAAGTAGTGACTTGGCCTGACCCCTCCTTAATTTATGAGATATGATACAATCACAGTACAAGGTCATGCAGCCGCAAGTCATTTTCTTAAGGTTCCTCCTTTCCCTTCCCCACTAAATTTTGCTCCTATTCTCCCAACCAATGAGGCAAAAAAGGATATCAAACCAAAAACATTTTCTTCATGTGCTACTGTGAAAATGACCATCACATTCTGATCTCCATTTGATGTGTGGTCTGTGTTCTTGATAAAACAATTAAAACGGGAAGTATGATTTTTAGGGAATCCATATCTTTAAACTAAAATTGTGTCATACCTGTAAATCTAACATATCATGTAGTTTCATAAGAAGTTCAAATGCTAAAACTTTTACTTCCTCAAAAGTGCTGGCAAAACACTGGATTAGCGTTTGAACACGGGTAGGATCAATCTCTTGAGCCAACTGAAAGACTGCTTGCATCTGACCTGTTCAAAGAAACCGATGTCATCATTATGCTTTGTTATTATCAAATAATAAGAATTTGTATTCCACTTTTATTTAACGGAACTACTGCAAATCTTAAGGGCTTGTCTACATAGTGGGATAATGCATACTACGGGAGTTTGATTTCTAACGCACACTAATTTGTTGAGCGTTAATTGATCTATATAGACCCTGCTGGTGCATACTCAAGGTTCCCTAGTTAAACATTTGATGTGAGCCAGCAGGATCTGTGATGTTGCACTCTATATGATTTTATGAAAGTATGCTGATAAGTGTGAACATAATGTAACTAAAATATGCTTCGTGCAAAAGGTCTCTTGTAAGGTATCATTACAAAGCTTATAATCTACTGAGTGTGGTCATCCTATTTGTATAAATGTATCACTCTTGTATCAGAAACTAGAAATATGAAATATAACTCTGAGGGCCTATTGTAATTATGCAAAGTGTGGGCCATTAATGGGGGTTTGGAATCTTGATGGCTCCTATCAACCAGGACAATTGACTGTAGATGGCTGTTTTACTTGTAAGTCTTCCTGTATACATGTGTGCGGGCAAGTGGGTAATGAAGTCTCACAGTGACATGTGATCATGTCACTTGAACTGGAATCCATCTTTAACCTGGTGCTTTTCCATTGAGAAAGAGGGGGTGGGAACCCAGAGAGGGACAAAGGATCCCTGCCTTATGCAAAAGATATATAAGTGGGTGGAACAGAACAAAGGGGGCAGCCATCATGAGAAATCCCCTAGCTACCACCTGAGCTGGACCAAGGGCTGGACCAGGGGAAAGGATTGTGCCCAGACTAGGAAGGCGTCCAGTCTGTGAAAGTAGTCTTGGCATATCAGTTGGCAGCCCCAAGGGGGTTTCTGTGATCCAACCCATCACAGGATCTACATGGATCGATTAATGCTCAACACATAGTGTGCTTCAGAAATCACTATAGTGTGCACCACCCCACAATGAAGAGAAGTTCTAAGACTCTGTTAAGGCTAAACAGAGTAATGCATTATTTCAATATACAGAGTTTTCCTATCACTGCCTACAAATCAGTTTGTGTTGTTTAAAAATATATATTTGTAATATAGAAAGCAAGACCCAGAGAGTACAAAAGGTACTTATCACATTAAAAAATAATTCTAATATTCTCAAAGCTCACAATTGCCAACTCTCACCAAGTTAGCTTTCCTTAAAGCTCTAGCCATGTAATTAGGTGAGAAACTCAGCTTTCATTTAAAAAAAAAAAAAAAAAAATAATAAACAGAAAAGAATAAAAAAAAAAAATAAAAAAAGTTAAAAAACAAAACTTAAAAAAAAAAAAAAAAAAAAAAAGTTTCTAGCTGTTAAGGTTTTGGAGAGAAGACTGAAAATGTGACCAGACTGAGCTCTAAAAGCTCAAAACCCAGAAGATAATAAAAAGAATTAAAAATATTTTTTCTTAAAAAAAAAAAAAAAAAAAAAAAAACACAACATGATTTTTGGGGCTGACTACCCATGACTGACTATTTGGCATTAACAGGAATGAAGCAACAGACTCAAAAGTGCATACTGTTTTGAAAAGCACACTTTTACTCCTACATGTAAGATCACTTAGCTAAATTTTTAATATAGTCCACTCTAAAAACATTGTCTAGTTTCTGAATTCATTAGTCATTCTACTCTCTTGCTCAAATACTTAGCTTTTTCTATATAATTTTTACAAACCATTTTATTTTTAAGTTGCTCATACAATCTAAATACAGAATTTCTAATTATAAACACTTCAAAACAGGCTCCTATTATGAATACTTTAGAATGATCGAATAGTCCTGATATTGAAAGAAATAATGTCTCAATACTTTATCAGCACCAGAACATGAACAATCACCTAATTAATTTTAGTGTGCAGTACTCGGAGAGCCCAGTATCATTTGAGTCTTTACAAATCTAACAGTTTTTACGGTCTTGATATTTTAACTGCAGCATGTTCAATTCTCCATCGTTTCTGAAAACTGCATTTATCATCCTTTAATTTACACTTATTCCAAAATCAGAATTTTCTTATTTTATTGACACCTTCATTTTATTTAAAGAAGAAACAATATAGCAAACTGCACCTGAAGTGTAAATTTTGCAAAACTGACACAGAAATTGAGTACCCAGTTAACCAGGGCATTGTTGTAAGCAAGCCCATTTTTTAACCCTACCGTTGCCCCACTATGAAAGTCAAACACCTCACCTTCTGGAGCACAAAATATTTCTGCTATTGATCCCAGAATAGTTAATGAAGAAAATCTGGTTGGATGGGATGAGCCAGGAAACAGGGCTTCAAAAAGTTTGTCACATATAGATGACATGAAATCCTGAAGATTACAAAAGGCATGTGCTGAGTACAGTTTGTATGTTATGCACATTAATAAAAATGTACTGAGAAATCAGATACAAGATGACACCCATATAGTTATGCCTCCCAACACAGTGGGCAAAAAATTAGAGCTGGCCAGAAAATGGAAAACTCCACAGAACGAAAGAAAGAAACGAAAGAAAAGCAGCGCTTTCAAAAAGTGTTTTTGCCCCAAACCAGGAAAAGATTTAATAAAAAATTCCATTGTGGGAAAACCAAACTGGAATTTTTTGGTTTCTCAACTGCCCAGCCTGGAAGGCACTTCTCAATTTCACTTTCTAAAGTGAAATTGAGAAGAAGCCTCCAGGCAGGCAGCTGGATATCCTTCATTTTCATTTTCCTGACTGTGTTATATGGATTAGTAGTTAATGCTTTTCAAGTGCTATAAAAATGCTAAGTATTATTATTATTATTAGACCTCTTGTAACAGCTCCTATACTTACTTTATACTGCTGTAAAGTTGCCAAATGATCCCATTTAGCTGATTCTTTAATTAACTCTTGTTTGGTTTTACTTTGCTCCAGTTTATAAAGTACCTGGGAACTTTCTTGTATTCTGCAGAACAACTTTTAAACACAAACAAAATGTAGTTGATCAGACACACACTGAAGTATGACTAATAGGAGATTTAAACAAAAAACATTTGGGCATAATTTTCAGGTTTAGTTGCTTATAGTTTCAAAAAGCGTACAAGTTCATGTACCATGTAACAATCACACTACTGACATTCCTTGATCCTCCCCTCTCCACCCCGATGTGCCCCTTCTCCTGCTAGCACAAATCTAGATACCACATCCACTTCCTCCATCCCTGCCACCACTCCTAACCTCATGCCCATTCCCCTCCTCCTCTTCTCTTGCTGTCTCTGGAATGCCCACTCTGTAAAAAGTTCACAGCCACTTTTTTATATCTCATTCCCTTCAGCTCCTGTATCCTTACAACTCTCTCTTCCTTCTCCCACATCATATACACAGAAGTTTCGTATTTCCTGTCCTCCTCTAACCTTTCCACTTGCTTCAGTGATCTCATCCAACCCCATCTCCTGATTGCTCTCAAGTCCATTCTTATCCCCTACACCTTACTCTTCTCCTTTACTTGTCACCCTCCTCTGGTTCTTTCTTTCCCTGACACTACTAGCATGTTTTAGTCTCTCCCACCTTTAATCCCACTTGCCTCTCCAACTACCACTCCATCTCCCTTTCAACACTACACTCACTGAACATGCAGTCTACAATCACCATCTGGAGTTCCTCTCCTCCAATTCCATGCTAGACCCACTCCAATTCAGCTTCTGCCCCTCGCACTCCTCTGACGCTGCCCTTGGCAAATTCTCTACTATCCTCTTCCTAGCCAAAGCTCAGAACCAGCACTCTGTCCTCATCCTACTTGACCTGTCAGCCACCTTCAACATGGTCAACCATGCTCTTCTTAAAATCTTGTCTTCTCTTGAATTTCATGACTCTGTCCTTTCCTGTTTCTCCTCTTACTTCTCTAATTACTCCTCCAGCACACCTTTCAGAGGATGCTCCTTCATCCCCTCTCCAGCTTTCTAAGTGGGTTCCACAGGGCTTTGTCCTTGGTCCCCATCACTTCTCCCTCAACAGCTTATCTCCAAGTAGTCTCATCTGCAAGCACAAATTAAACTATCTTCCCTATGTTGACAACTCGCAGATTAACTTTTCTATTTTAGACCCGTCTTCTCTGTCCAAACTAAAATCTCAGCCTGTCTCTGACATCTCCCCATGGATGTCTAGCCATCAGCTTAAACTGAACATGACAAACAGTGCTCTTAATCTTTGCCGTGAAGCCCACCTCTCTCCTTCATGCCCAATTTTCTCAGCCATTGTGCACACCACTACCAATGTGCTGGTCGTTCAGTCTGTAACCTGGGTGTCCTTTTCAATTCAGTTCTTTCTCTAGCTCTTCACTTCCCAGTTATGTCTACATCTTGCAGATTATTTCTGCATAATCCCTCTCAGTTTTGGGTTTTTCTACCCATCCACTCAGATAAAACTCTCCTTCACCTCATGTCTCGATTACCGCAACATCCCTTGACAAATGCAATCTTGCTCTGCTCATATCCATTCAGAATACTGCTACAAAGATCATTCTCCTAGCCCATTGCTTTGACCACATCACCCTTCTTTGAATCCTTCCACTGGTGCCCCTACCCTATCTTGAGGAAAAGCTGCTTTTCTTCAGTTCCTTCACAGCCTATCCTCACTCTACCTACTTCTCATTTACTAATCGAAATGTCAACTTCCGTCTCTAATTGGATAATGATATCAGCCTCCATCATCCACTTGTTAAATTTCCAAACAAGCACCTTTATTGGTTTCTCCCATGCTGTCCCTCATGCTTGAGAGGAGCTCTCCATAAACATCTTCAAATATACCGCATTATCCTCCTCAAAACTCTTCATCAAGTTTTTTGTAGGCATGATGACACAAAAGTAAGACCGATAATGCACGGATACCACTGACTAAAATGTTGACGAATATTGTCTCATTGTTTTCTTGTACTCTCCCGACTCTCTGTTACCTTGTATTTAGATTGCAAGCTCTCAGGGGCAGGGATCATCTTTTTGTTCTGGGTTTATACAGTACCTAGCACAATGGGGCCTGATCCACAACTAGAGCTTTTAAGCATTACAGTATCACAAATAGTCTCCATTTTATAACATGCTAAGAGACTTTGTTTTAAACAGTGTAAAAATCATAAATACATGGGCCTTACTACATATTGTTTATTCTTGAAGATTACCTTTTTTAGTAGGGAACAAATCTGCTGCCTCACTGCAGGGGACTGGCTGTTCAAATTGTACGTAATAAAAAACTGAATTAGCTGCATCTCTTCCATAGTCAAGATTTCTGTGCTCCGATGAGTTTCACAAAGCAAACCTAAAGCATCAATGCGAACCTACAAAACATTCCAAAGTGAACTATAGACTTTTTTTGTTTTTACCTGGAATTAATACTTGAGACAGAAAGTTTGTATGATACTGAAATAAAACATTGTAAGGCTAACCAAGTCTTCACACTTTAAAGCACAAAAATAAATAACTTTCTTCATCTACCTGATTATGCTGATGAACTAAACCTTGCTTTACACATCCAACTGATAGTAGACCATCCCTCATGATATCTCTAAATTGTAAATGTCCATGAGCTCTAGCTGTTCTCAGGCATGCCATTAAGGCTCCAAGAGCACCTCTGGTATTGCAAGAGCCTAAAGAAAGAATAAATAATTTCTGTTTTATTAATATAATACTGGTTGGAATATCAGTACTCTACTTCAGGCATCCCCCACCTTTCTAGTCTGTGAGTGACATCCTAAGAGAAGGATCTTCTCCTGGATCCAATCAGGTCCCCCATTCCTTATTCCAAGTAGCACCAGAAACGGCTGAGAGAGCCAACAGTAGCAGTTCACAAAACCACTCTGAGAACCACCGCCAAACCATGTAGCTACAACAGTACCATAAACCTTTTAATCACAGCCCATTGTAACAAAAATATTTTATTAAAAGTGAACTACAAAGCTTACTGATTTGTTTCCTCTATACTTGTTGTGCGCAAGTGTTTATAAGAAATATGGACAAAATATACAGAAATACTATAGAAACTCATGCATTTTATAACTAAAAACTGATAAATAAGGAAACTATTAGGCAGGCTTAATTTTAAAAAAATACAAGTAAAGCTAGAGTGACATTTTGCTTTATGGTGAGGGTGTGAACACATAACTTAAAATGGAGAAGCTCTTATATATGCACTCAGCCATCACTGTAAATTCCTCTCAGCTATGCTGAGAGCAATTAAGGAAAGCTTGGAATTTCTCATCCTGCCTCTCCCACTTATTACTTCTAAGACAAAAACAAATCAGAAATCATCTCTCTACAATTGCTGCAGCTTATCTAAACATCTGAACTATAAATATTAAGTTTATTTTCTTACCAATATTAGCATCAGCTGAAGCCTGAAGAATTTTAATCATGTAGCTCAGACTGTCAGGGCTACATTTGAGCAGTTTTGGTAAATAGTAATCTATTACATAAGTAGTTTGGTCAGGATTTCCTTCACACAGTATTAAAAGAAGAGGAGATACCCATGTGTCATGCCAGTGGTTAATCCAGATGGTTTTTTGAAATGCAGATATTAGATGACTCTTGTGATTTATAAACATGGTTTCCAAAAGATCACTTGCATAAGGTGCAAGAGACTGATCACCCATTACATCCAAGATTTGCGCTGGGATTGTTCTGTCCACTGTTAAAATATTTTCAACACCCACACACTCCACCAGACAGCCAAGTGAAGCATATTTCCCTTTAACGTGCCATTCTAAACTTAGCAAGCTCTCTGTCAACATTGGCAAGAAAGGGTCTGATTTTACAACAGATTCTTTAAGAGTGGCTTGGTGTATCCGCAGGATATTCTTGAATATCAGCTTGGCCTGGTGTCTAACAGCATCCAAAGGATGTTCCCAATGCGTGTACACATATTCCAGCAGTTTCCCAGTTGTGTTGGAGTTTCCATTAAGACTGCTCTTTAGATTTTGGGAGCTTGATTCAAGGACATCCAATGCTGAATTAGTCCAAATAGCTAAGATTCTAGATAAGGATACTGCCATATTGGATTCTTTTAATCTTTAGAAGAAAGAAAGAAAGAAAAAAATCTGCAGTATTCCCTTTGTCATTATCCACTCAGTATTACTTATTAAATATTGCTTTACATTTTTAAAGCACTAAAAACATTAATTCATAATATCCTCCTCCGCCTTCCCCTTAGGCAAGTAAGGAAACATTGACGACACACTGTAGGTGGGAAAACTGAGGTTGAGAAGTTAAGTGACAAGTCACACTGAGTCAGTGGCAGGATCAAAACTCAAATTCCATGCTCAGTCCACTAACCAGTGTTTCTCAACCTTTTTGATACCAGGGACCGGTTTGCTGCCTTCCTAAATTGTGTCAGGGAGATCTCAGGGACTGGTGCTGGTCCACGCACCAGTTGTTGAGAAACACTGCAATAAACCACCCTGTCTTCTTTACCATGGATTATTATCACTGCTAGAATTCCCTGACAAATAGTCTTGACAAACAGTCTTAATTTAAAAATAGTATTGACTGGCTATTTGGACTAAGCCCATAAGGAACTGAGTATTTGTTGATATCTGAACAGCTTTACTATTTTTCACATAATTACTTTACATCTACTTTAAAAATAAAAGGATAAATGTTTTCTTTGTCACAAGAAAATTAAAAATTAAACAGTATAGTAATGACATAATGTAAAAAACAGTAACCACCTCCTTGACCCCTTAAGTAGAGAGGATGGAGCTGTATATGGGATATATTTTAATCTACATTTTAATAGGGATGACAATTTTAAAAGGTCATCAAGTACTCAAAGCTTGTATCCACATAATTCATCACATTTTAAGAGTTCCACTCCTTTTATTCTGTACGAAAACAAGAATCTTTCGCAGAAAAGATGAAATCTAGCAAATAAGATTCAAATTATTACGTAAGGACTGAGTCTGTCACACTTTCTCATGCGGAGTAATCCCTTACTCCAACACTAGTCCTACTGAAATCAAAAGAAAAATTACGTATTTCCGCATTTCAGGAAACAGTGGAAAACTGCAAATACATCTAGGCCAGAGGTGGGCAAACTACAGCAGCCCGCAGGACTGTCCTACCCAGCCCCTGAGCCCTCAGCCTCTCCCCTGCTGTCCCCACTCCCCCGCAGCCTCAGCTCACCGTGCCGGCAGTGTGGCTGGCTCCGGCCAGGTGGCGCAGCTCAGGGGTGAACACAGGGTGCCCTGGCACGGCCCCCCCCCCAACAACAGGGGGCCCCCGGGGCCCAGCACTCGGGCAGCTCAGAACCAGCGCACCCCCTATGGGGGGGAGGGGCTGCACTGCGGGGGCAGGGGAGCAGGCGGGCGGTGCGGGTGGCAGGAGCACAGGGAACGTGGGTGGAGGACTCAGGAGGAGCACCGGGCGGCCGCGCAGCCGGCCGGAGAGAAGTGGCGCTTTGAAGGGGAAACCGCCGCTTCTCTCCAGCTGCACGGCTGCCCCTGCTCTTCCTGAGTCCTCCGCCCATGTTCGCAGGGCCACATTCCAAAAGGGGCTGGGGGGGGGATGGGGAAGGTCCCAGGGGGGCGATTAGGGGCAGGGGGTCCCGGGAGGGGCAATCAGGGGACAAGGAGCTGCGGGGGTTGGATGGGTCGGAGGTTCTGAGGGGGGCAGCCAGGGGGCAGGAAGTGGGAGGGGGCGGATGGGGGCGGGGCAGGCTATTTGGGGAGGCACAGCCTTCCCTACCTGGCCCTCCATACCGTTTCACAACCCGGATGTGGCCCTCGGGCCAAAAAGTTTGCCCACCCCTGATCTACGCAATGAAATATGCAAATATTTTATTTATTTTAGATTGGTATCATTAGGATTACTCAGAATAAGTTATTAAAGGTGCAAAACTTGGACAAGAGTAATTAAATTTCCAACTTCAGAAAAGGATATGGACTGCAGGACACTGTTAGTAGGTATGGTTTCAATGACAGAAATGAACATGTAAGAGGTCAGAAAAATAGTTAATAAAACAGCATTAAAAAAATAGACCTACCGTGAAGCCAAAGATAACAAAACCAACGCAATATCTAAGAGTAATTTCTCTCCACTTTCACCCATACTGCCATTCTTCCACTCTAACATGGCCAGCGCTCCATGACAAAGGAAGAGGAGGACTGAATCAGAGAGCTCTTCAGTACAGAGGCGCCCACAGCTGCTCACAAACCACTCTGGTACACTAGCACATTTCACTGAGCAGAGGAGCAAGTCACTGACCTGCAAAAACAAAATCAATTAATGCTAATCTTATTGATTAATTACAAATAGAACATTAAAGTACCTAGTAATTGGTAGTAGTAAATATATATATAGCTTTAGTTTAAGAGAAGAAGCATACTTACCAAACAAGGCAACTTTTCAACAGGCTCAAACATAGTCTTAGTAAAGAGAATGACAGCCAATCCTGAGGTAGTCTGAACAGTAGGCAAGAGACCTTCTTTATGATAGAAAAAGAAAAAAACATTCTTCATTGTACAATGCTTGCTCTATTTGATAGAAATTATTAGAACTGTAAATATGTTATTTTATTTTTCTACACAATGTACAATTATTTACATAGCCTGCATCACCGCAGTATCTGAGTTCCTCGTAAGTATTAATGCACTTATACTGAAAATACTCACGTGAAGTAGGAAAATATTATCCCCATAGTATATATGGGGGAAAACAGACATGAAGTGACTTGCCCAAAGTCACAAAGGAAGTCTCTGGCAGAGTCTGCTATGCTCATATTATATTTTTGAACCCAGTTATACTTTTGGCCTTCACAATATTCCTTGGCAATGAGTTCCACAGGTTGACTATGTGTTGTGCAAAGAAGTACTTTCTTTTGTTTGTTTTAAACCTGAGGCCTATTCATTTCATTCAGTAACCCCTGCTTCTTGTGTTATATGAAGGAGTAAATAACACCTTCTTATTCACTTTCTCACACCATTCACAATTTTATAGACCTCTATCATATCCACTCTTAGTTGACTTTTTGAGACTGAAAAGTCCTAGTCTTTTTAATCTCTCCTCATATGGAAGCTGTTCCATACCCTTCATCATTTTTGTTGCCATTCACTATACCTTTTCCAACTCCAATATATCATTTTTGAGATGGGGTGACCAGAACTACACACAGTGTTCAAGGTTTGGGTGTACCAAGGATTTATACAGTGGCATTATGATATTTTCTGTCTTATTAGCTATCCTTTTCCTAATGGGTTCTAACATTGTGTTAGCTTTTTTGACTGCCACTGCACATTGAGCAGATGTTTTCAGAGAACTATCCACAATAACTACAAAATCTCTTTCTTGAGTGGTAAAAGCTAATTTAGATCCCATCATTTTATATGCATAATTGTGATTATGTTTTCCAATGTGCACTACTTTGCATTTATCAACATTGGGCAACAAAATGACAGATGAAATTCAATCACGCAGTTTTGTGAGATCCCTTTGTAACTCTTCTCAGTCTGCTTTGGATTTAACTATCTTGCATAATTTTGTATCATCTGCAAATTTTGCCACCTCACTGTTTACCCTTTTTCCATATCATTTATGAATACGTTGAACAGCACTGGTCCCACTGCTGATCTCTGGGGGACACCACTATTTACCTCTCTCGATTTTCAGAACTGACCATTTATTCCTACCCTTTGTTTCCTGTCTTTTAGTCAGTTATGGATCCATGAGAGAACCTTCCCTCCTATCCCACGACTGCTTACTTTGCTTAAGAGCCTTTGGTGAGGGACCTTCTCAAAGGTTTCCTGAAAATCCAAGTACACTATATCCACTGGATCACGCTTGTTCTCATGTTTGTTGAAAGAAAGAATCAAAGAATTCTCTCAGAGAATTCTAATAGATTGGGGAGGCATGATTTCCCTTTACAAAAGCCATGTTGACTCTTCCCCAACAAATCGTGTCCATCTATGTGTTCAATAATTTTATTCTTTACAACAGTTTCAACCAATTTGCCTGATACTGAAATTAGGCTTACTAGCCTGTAATTGCCAGGATTGCCTAGGGAACCTTTTTTAAAAAAAATGGTGTCACGTTAGCTAACCTCCAGTCATCTGGCACAGAATCTGAACTAAATGATAGGTTACATACCACAGTTAGTAGTTCTGCGACATTGGTATCTGTGCTTCTGATAGCACAACCCTGTATTTATTTGGTACAAATTTTCTGCACACATAAAAGTCTGGCAATGCTCACTGAAGCTATTTGTTAAAGTTTGAAAGACAACAGAAATGCCACTCACTCATCAAAAATATCTATTCATTATAATTGATAAGTCTCATTTCTCCCTCTGTACATTCTGCTCATTCTGAATTGATGATAGCAGTATGATTGGGATCTTAGTAAGCTACCAGAATCAGTACAATGCTCAGTGACTTAAATTGAAGGAGGACAAGTCCAAAAGACAAGTTTTTCAACAAAGAACTATTTCAGTTTCTTACTAAGAACAAACTTTATAATATTTAAAAACTGCTGATACTTACCATCCATTAAAAAGTTTGTGAAGCTCTTCAGTAAACCACACATACTTTGCCAAACAAGAGAACCAGGTTTCTTCCAAAGACTTCCCTGAAAATTTTCTTGTACTTTCTGTAGTAGCATCATTGAAACTTTAATGGCCATCAATAAATCATGCATCAGTCGAGTTTCAGCAATACTATTTCCACTAAGCTTTCTGAAAAGGAAAAAAAATATAGAAATAAAGTCAACTAAAATTTCTATTTCCCCCATGCAAATATTTTGTCAAAGTTACAGAAAAGAAAGTTTTTTTACTTTGTTCTATCCACTGAGATTATAAAAATAAAACAGGAAAGCTAAGTCCAAGGCATTTTCACTTTTTTTTTTTTTTTTTAAAACAACTCATTGCATGCTGATTAAACAAATGCATAACTTTGTGAACAAATCTCGTCAGTCTTCATATTGTTACAATCAATAATATTAATCACAAAACAGCCACAAACATTTCAATTTCTTTTGATATTTTTCTAAGTCAAGATAACTTGTGCTGTGATCATTTTTTAACAAACCTGGAACAGGGAAAGTCAAGTGGAATACTAAAAACTTAACACGGAAAAGATTTTATTCAGCCCTTGCTATGTAAGCTAAGGTCCCATTCTCATTAATATCAAGAAAAGAATGGACCAATAAGTGTTTAGCAAGATTGCATTAGGAACATAAAATAGTGATGCACTATCCCAACTTTCCAAAGAAGCCCCATTCATTATGATGGAACCTGGGTTTCACCTTTTCAGTATTACATCACTAAGTTAACAGGACAAATCCCTCTCTATTCTTCCAGTATCTTTTCCTCTTCTATTATTAGATATGAAAATACAGCATTCAGATGTCTGTTAGGTGGCATAGTACTGCACATATCAATTTTATCACTATGGCATTTACATCATTAATGGATTTATTGTCACCAGAAAGAATATTCATAGTCAACTGTATCTTCCACAGAGAGTGGATTTGAAATAGCTAAATACATTTCACATTTAATTTCACTTGCCTGTTTTCCTCCTGTATTTCAAGGACAGACTTCTGCAGAAACTGAAGAACTATTAAAAATAAATTATAGTAAGAAATTATTTTGTTTAAAAACAGACTGAACTGCAAATATGACTTGGTCCCACATGTGTGCGTGCAGGGTTCGTGCATGGACAGAAAAATTATTTGCCAAATGAAAGCAACATTACAACAGTACATATCAATCAAGTTTGAACTTCAGTATAGTCTCATAGGAGTAGTGTTCAAAGGAAGTGGAAAAAAATCCATTATAAAAATTGTACAATTCCCCTGGGCTGTGCAACCTTAAGTTATGCTGAGAAAGTCGATAAAGAGATGGTTCCAAAATAAGGATTGGCATCTTGCTGGAGGAAAGGAGCTCACTCACACAAGCTTTGCTCATGCAGCTTTGCAACAGCCTGGGGCAGCGGTGGCCCACCTGAGCCTGAGAAAGAGCCAGAATTTACCAATGTGCACTGCCAAAGAGCCACAGTAACACGTCAGCAGCTCCCCATAAGCTCTCCCCCACCCCCAGTGTCTCCCACCCACCAGCAGCACCGCCCATCAGCACCTAACCCTCCATCCCTGCGCCTCCTGCCCGCCACGATCAGCTGTTTTGTGATGTGCAGGAGGCTCAGGGTGGGGGGAGGAGGAGCAAGCGCACGGCAGATGCAGGGGAAGGAGCCTTAGGGGAAGGAGTGGAGTGGGGCTGGGGCCTGGAGCAGAGCCAGGGGTTGAGCAGTGAGCACCCTGTAGCACATTGGAAAGTTGGCCCCTATAGCTCCAGCCCCGGAGTTGGTGCCTATGCAAGGAGCCGCATATTAACCTCTGAAGAGCCACAAGTTGGCCACCCCGGGCTGGGGTCTTCGAATTTTGTCTGGACAAAGACCTAGTTTTCCAATATATCAAGTTGCCATTACCCTATGGTCTAGAAACGGACTCTAATAAATGATACAGTAATTAACTGCTATTGGTAGATCAAATTATTCATCACTGCCAGTTCCTGGTTCTCTCTCTTTGGTAATGGTTCACAGATATCACATCCAACCTGAGGGTGGGGAAGTGGGAGAGAGAATGCCTCGTGTCACTTAATAGCAACTTCTGCTCTGAAAAGGTTCCACTGAGATCTGTTCATTCAGAACAGCAATAAATGCAACTAAGGGAATTGAAGATGGAAGATAAAAAGTCATGGAAAACAGACGAATCTACCAAGTTCCAGCTATAATGGAGAAGAATATCTTCATGCAATTTTTTCATTTCTAGTAAGCCCACTAAGAAGAGCTGTTCAAAAATTGTTTATATTATCTTCACATTTAGTTTTTGTTGAATGTGAGTTTTCATAAAGAAGAAAGAGTGGGGTTTATGCACATTTAAAATTTCATGCCTGTCTTAAGCTATTCTCAAGAAAACATAAGCAACCAAAAAGGTTACATTTATTATATCTGTTACAGAAATAGCATGACCTTACCTTCTTTGAATAAATTCTTAATACTTGCTTTACCTATAGGGGGGAAAAATATGTATTTCAATAAATGTGTTGGAAGCAATCATTTACTTTATCTCAATAAAGTGAGACCAAGACCATTATAAACAATACCAAGTTAAAAATATGAAAGATAATATTGCATGTCATCATACCTAGGCTGAAGTTTTCCATACAGGAAGCAAGATTGTCCATTACTTTTCTGTACAAGCATAAGTCTGTAGTTTTTAGTTCTTCTTTAAGGCAACGAACAAAACTGTGCACTGCTTCAGTCGTAAGTTGTTCAGGAAGGCCATTTAGTGAACTACAATAGAAAGAGAACAATCAATTATTTCGAACAGAATATTAAAAAGCATCCACAATATCAAAGTTGCCAAATTGGTGAAAAACTTAGGCCTCAGTCCTGCAACTGGATTCATGCAGGCCTGTATTGAGCACCCATGACTTGAATGGGGTTTTGTGCAGGTGCAAGGATGTACTCAGGCAGATCTGATTACAGGACCGGAGTTTAAGGCATTTTACAACATTGGAAAAAATAAACATAAATGAATGCAAGTACAAAGGTATTCGGTAGAAACAAGTCTCAGTTACATTACTCTAAGACACGAGGCATTTTTAATTACAGCCAGAAGTACAAAGTTTGTTTTTAAAAAATTAGCTTCTCCCAAGCCTCTGTTACTCCTGAGGGAATTCTGTACCAAAAAATTAAAAATTCTGCAAAATTCTGCAAATTTTATTTGTCAATAAATAATTGTGGCTCCAGCATGGCAGTGGGGAACACAGGCCACTGGCGGCACTGAGGTGGGAGATCACCCTGAAGCCCCCACCTTCCCTAGTACAGGGACTCAGCAGTGGGGCTCCACCTGACCCGGATACAGTGCTAGGGCTGGGCCTGCCCCAGAAACACCCCAGGGCCCTGCCCTCCTGCACCAGGTATGTGTGGGAAGTCTCAGCCCAGCAGGATCCAAGTGTGGAGGGGCTTAGTGTTGGGGGATACAGGTGTGGAGTGAGAGGTTTCTGTGTGGGGCACTCTGGATGCGGGCAGCTCAGTGGGAGATCTTGATGCACAGAGGCTCATTGGGGGTTCTGGGTGCAGGGGCAATGGGACTCTGCAGGGGATCCAGGTGAAGGTGGTTGGGGTTCAGCGGTGGGGGTCTAGGTGTGGGGAAATGGGGCTCAGCTGGGGTGGGTGGGGGTGGGGGACGCAGTGGGGGACTCCAGGTGCTGGAGAAGTGGGGCTTGATGGGGTGGGGGTCCAGGTGTAGCTCCTTGGGGATCAGTGGGGGGGTCTGGGTGTGAGGGGCTCGTCGGAGGGGTCCAGGTATAGAGGGGTAGGGCTTATCAGGGTGAAGGTTTGATGGGCCTGCTTAATAGGGGAGCCTCAGCTGCTGCTGAGGGGACACTGCATGCTGGGCTCCCGCTTCCCCCTGCAATTGCCCTATCCCCTTTTCTTCTCCATCCCCTCACTCCCACATTCCCCTTCCCCTGCCCTGTTCCACCCCCATTTCTCCCCCATTGCCTCTCCCCCCCCCCACTCCCTAACCCCCCTTCACTCATTTCCCCCACCCCGCCCTTTACCCAGAAAACAGGAAGGCTCCCAGCACACAGAAGAGGAGCACGACTGGCACTAGGACCCAAGAGTCAGCGTTCAGCTGTAGAGTCAGTGGAGCCCAGACGCAGCATCCTTCAACTGGGCAGCTCTGCGCTTGCAGAAATAAGTGGGGGCACTGTAACGTAACCCTGTATGTCGCCCATGCCTCACTTCTGTCTGGAGGGGGGCAATGCCCCCCAAACTGCACCCAGGGTCATCCCCCCGCCATTCCCTCCCGGCACGGCTTCCCTGCCATTTTCAGCAGGGAAGCACAGGAATTCTGCGGGGGGCGGGGGGCATGCATTTTCTAAGGGTGAACAGCCACACAGAATCCCCCCAGGAGTACTCTGGGCTAACTGCTTCTTCATCTTTTTCACCACTCATCTTTTCATTTTCTCCCATGCTGCCCCTTTGACTTTCAGCAGCCTCCCTCGCCTCATCTCTTCTAACCTCGTAACCCCCTTCCCCAAAAAGAAAAAAGAAAAAAAAAAGGAGGGAACTCTCAAACATAAACACTTATTACATGAAATCCTCCAGGGATTATCACTGCAAGATTCAGACTGCTTCAATACCTCATGCTTGTCACCCAATGTATCATCTGTTAAAGTAGACTACCATCCTTAGGGCAGGGAGCTACTTATGTATATGACGCCAAGCACTCACTCACACTCAAAATATAACCAACATTATTTCAGCATTTAATTGTCCCCTAAATTAGTAGACTATAAAAGTTACTTTTCATACATAAGGATGGAAAGCATAGAAGATGGGACAGTATTTTTGGTTGCAAACTATTTGGATAACTCATAGGAAATCAAACTAGTCAGGATTTCTCCCCCAAACATTTTATTTAGTGTATAACTGTGAACACTAAGCAAATTTACCTCTCAGACTGTGAAACAAACAAGGAAACAATAGTATCCACAGTATTAATCTTAAAAGTGTATTTACATTAGATTAAATTAGATTAGATTAAAAGTGTCTTTAGAGTCTGGTCCTGTAGTCATTACTCAGGGAAAAATCCTGATTGGAATAAACAGCAATTTCCCCTGATTAAAGGCTGCAGGATCAGACCTTTTATCATATTTCACTGAATTAGTGTTTCTCCCCCCCCACTGTCACATTTCCACAGTTTAACTACAAGACTCATCAATGAGATAACACATTGATAATGAGGGAATTCAAAGAACATAGAACATTAGAACGGCCATACTGGGTTAGACCAAAGGTCCATCTAGCCCAATATCCTGTCCTGCCAATGCCAGGTGCCCCAGAGGGAATGAACAGAACAGGTAATCACCAAGTGATCCACTCCCTGTTGCTCATTCCTGCTGGAGAAAAATCCAGAGATATTGCCCTATATACCCATTCTTTACCTATAACAGAATTCTACATTGTGTCAAATTAATAATTTGACATCATCAAATAAGCTCTTTAAGAGCACTGGGCATTTTTTTTTTTTTGACATTTAGTCCTCAGAGCCATAAAACAAACCTCAATGCAAAACAGAAGAGCTATTAACCTCGGGCTAAGGGAAAGGGACTTTGATCCACCACCTCTCTCTTGGAAAATGGGAAATGAAAGAGAAGGAGCAATGAATACGCAGCACCTAACTATGCTTTTCTGAAACATCCATAACTATGAAGTGCTCCAGCAAAGGGGCTTCCATGTGATCTTTTCTTTCTGCATTTTGAGAACAAGCAACAGGGAGGTAGACCCAAGGGCCTTCCACGGTTCACTTATGCTGTGAATATCTGACTAGAAGTAAATGCTGATTAAGCAGCATTTATTTGTACTGGGTCCTCTCTACCACTGTTACTGCAATGCTACATGGGGATTTAATTTACTGAAGCACCAAGAAATCAGCCCTCCACTCAGATATCTCTGCATTCAAATCACTAGGGATTCCCATCCTTACAGCTCCCCTAGGATTTGAGAAGTTGGGATGCTACACCTCCTGCTCAATCTTCTTTCCTGCTTCCACCCAAGGAGACGACTGCTTGGATTCTCCACCAGGTCAAACTTGTGGAGGTTCCTGACTCCCCTGTCCTTTTCCCATGGGATGGAACAACCGAACCTTTCATCTGTCCCCACAGAATGCATTTGGACTGCTCATCGCAATAACTTATTTATTCAGTGCCATTCATCCTATTTGTGTTTTTTCCTTGCTATTATATTGTTCTTGGGGGGGAGAGAGGGGAAATGGAAAAATTAAAAGAGCTAACAGTGGCCTAAAAAAGGTAGCAAACACCACTGGAGCAGAAGTGACGGCGGCGAGACACCACCAGAAGAGGGCGCAATAACTAACAGAGCTGATCCCCAGGACATCCAGCAGGGGGCGCCACAGTGGTGAGTGCCACCCCATCACACGCTGGAATCCAGAATACTGTACTAAACACAAATGTATTTAATATCTGCCAGCCTTACTACTTCACATCTGACTGGACAATAGTTGATTGTTCTGTAATTTGCTTTTTTATATTAATTTTGTTTAATCGCACAAGGTTCCATTAGAATATAGAGCTATTAGATTTAGCCCTTTGCCCCTTTTCTAACTCAGAATTCAAATTAAACACACAGCATAATATTTTGTTTCTATGACAATGACCTATTTAACTTTATTAATTTAAACCTATTAAAATATTTTATTTAATATGACACATTCTAATTTAATTTTGAAAGTAGAGCATATATGAGTGTCAGCTTTTCCACTATGAAACCTTATTTATTGGGGTTTAGAATAGCCAAAAAAATTCCTTCCTATCTTAAATCTGGCACATAGTTCCTCACAATGGAAAAGAGTGGTTTTTAAAGCAACATGAACCAAATAACTTTCAGTGATATGCTTTTGTAGAAAACAAAGCTGTTGTTTTTTAAATTAAAATCTATTTGTTGCTGTATCCAAACCAAAAACTTCATTTTAAAATGACATTTGGAAAGCATTTAATGAATTACATACACACAAAGGGTAAAACTAGTCTTAAATTCTTTAATCTGAACTACTGCTTTTGGATATAGCCATTATATTAAAGGAAGTACTATATATACTCGTTCATAAGCCGAATGTTTTTGGTAAAAAATTGACGCATCAAAGAGCGGGGGTCGGCTTATAAATGGGTCTACACCAAAATTTGATGATTTTAAATTCTATGGAATCATTGAATTGAATACCTAATACATTGTCGTTTTGTTTACCTGGAGTGTCTGCAGGCATGGAGCCCCTCAGCTCCCTGTGGCCGCGGTTCGCGATTCCCAGACAATACGAGCTGTGGGAAGTAGCGCGCCACTTCCCGCAGCTCCCATTGGCTGGGAACGGCAAACCGCAGACACTGTGGGGTGAGGGGCTCCATGCCTATGAACGCTCCAGGTAAACAAAACGTCCAGGCCTGCTAGAGGCTTACTCTAATGGGCCAGGAACCAAAGTTTGCCAACCCCTGAAATATAGGGTTGGCTTATGAAAGGGTCATACAGTTTTTGCTATTTTTACCTAACCATCTTGGGGGGGTCGGCTTATAAACGAACGGGCTACGTGGAGCACGTATCAGCTTAAATTCTCATATTGCTTACCTTGGATTCCTTTTTTTAATAGTATTTACTTGTCTTTCCTTAATGTTTTTAAAATTACTCCAAACCAAGACTCTGCAGAATTTGTTCATTCTCCTAGGATAGTATGAATAAAATCCCGGGTGGATTAAAACTAAGTAGAGCCTGGATATGGCTATATCAAAATTTAACAGGCCTCTAAAAAACAGTGAGGTGCCTCTGTATAAGTTCTTCCTCACACTCCCAGACCACCTACCCCAGAACTCCTTGAGATTTCAACCCCCCCAGCAAACTTCTACTCCCCATGACTCCTTGGGATTCTTGTTCCCTTCTATCCCTTCAGTAGACCCAAAAATGAAATCCTGATCCCAATGAAGTCAATAGGTGTTTTGTCAGGATTTCACCCACGGTTTTCCCACTAAGTCACTGCTGCACCAATTCCAAATCTCAAGCATCATACCTTAATCTACAGTTCACCAGCAACAATGAGACCCACCTTGCAATGAGGTCAGTGGGAGTCTAGCCTGTATATGGACCGAAGGATCAGGTCCATGCAGCTACAGAATTAGGAGCAGATGCTGCACAAAAATGTGTGGAGTTGAATTTCTGTGCTTGCATGAGCCTAGGTCCACCAGCGCACATTTCATCACAAAATCAAGGCCTCGGGCTCTAATTCTGCAACTAGGTGCATGCACGCAAGTTCCCATGCCACACAGGCTCCCAATGACTTCAAGTCAATGGAGTTTTGCACAGCTACAGGAGGAACACCAGCACAGAATACATTGCACAACTGAAGCTTTATATTGTATGCTAGAGCACAGATAATTTCTTACTGCTTATGTTTTGGAGTGTATGAAATTAAAACATTTAAATACAGGATCCCAAACCACAAAGATATCAAAAGGTGTAAAATTAATGAAAACCATACAACAGTACCTCCTAAGCATAAGCATGTGCCACCATAGCAGCTATCATAATAAAATTCTTTGTACTTAGATGGAACACAGACACTAAGATTCATCTTTGACTGTGGAAATAAGTTTTATTTTCTACCCAAATGCCATTTTTAAGTTATATTTTAATATAGTTTATAGTACCCACATGTGTGTTACTTCTTTTTGTTTCACATTCTACCATTTCTAGTCATGAAGTATACCTCCAGACCATAAATCAAATAATTTACCTACTCAAATAAATCATATTCATCAACCAACATAAAACGATCATTTCTACAGAAGCCAGCTAATTTTAAGGCAGAGAGGACAACCCACGTCCTTATTACAATAATAATGAATGTCAGTAATGGAACTATAATACAATAAAGTACCTGAAAGTTAAGTGAAATAGTCTGTGGCAGCAGACGTTGCTACTTAGCTAAAATTCTACTATTTTTGAAAAACAAAAAGAGTTTTTTATTTACTATCCAATTTGTTACCTTGCCAACACCTTTTTCAAGGGATTCTTTGCGCCCAGTGAAAAATACATCACTCCAACAATATCCAAACAGCATTTAATCATGGGACTACATGCAGAGTTTCTATCCATCCTCTTCAATAATGTCACAATCTGTGATCAACAAATTAAAAATCATACAGAGTTTAAACTTTTGTTTATGTTCTCATACATAAAATAAATGAAATTCTCCTTTACCTAAAATTTCATTTTGCCAAATTTAAAAGAATTTACTTCACAAGTTTCTTTTTCTGCCACCAAATTTCAACTGTCAGAATAAAGGTTCAAAATTTTTTCCTGTTCTGTATTTTTTTCTGCTGGCAGACACCTCGCAGTGTCTGATTTCAGAGGCGCTGAGCACCTCCAGCTCCCACTGAAGTCTATGAGCATTTCTGAAAAATCAGACTAAACTTTTCATACATTTGGAGGATTACCGACTGCTCTTTTAAACGGGTCCTAATAATGTTTAAAATGTAAAAGACAAGTGTACATTAAAAACAGCTCTTGCTATTAGGTGCCTAGAAAATTCCCAGGTATCGTGATAAATTAGCAGTTACAATTTACCATTAATTAACATTAGCAAAGACTTACCTGTTTGATAGAGTAGATTTGATGGATACCATCAGACAGCTGTACACAGTGCAACAGCAGAGAAGCCAGATTTTGGTCTTCAGCATCTGCAAATGCTACATTTTATTTGGGAAAAGAAGCTCTCTTTAATCGGGAACCACATAATAAATAGTAAATTGATTTTCTGAACCAGTAAACAATTCATAATTATATCATATTTGTAACATATCACTATTGTTTTATCCTTTTCCCCCCCTACACTTGATCTGTCACCCTCCCCAGCCTTTCATCATCATAACAATACTTAGCACTTATAAGAATACATTACATGTTCAATACCTTAACCCTTAGCCAAGTTCTTCACAGAGCAAAAATGACTGCACTTATATGAAAATAGTAGATAAACATTAAAGCCAGAATCAGCCCATTATTATTCTGCAAAAGAATCTGTGTGGATATAAGAATGTACCCCTACACATACTTTTACAGAACATAAGGAGGTGATCCTGAAAACACACTCACACATGCACAAATTTCATATTCATGTAATTTTTGTAAGAAAAATTAACAACCAAAGGGAAAATCCATGCTAAATGGGAAGTTCAACTAGACAAAACCCAATGCAAAGAAAAAAAGCAAAAGGAAACAGAAAAGCCAGTTCAGACCTCATTTTTAAAAAGTCACTTGGAGTGACTCAGAAAAGGGCCAACTGCAGAGCTTCTAAGATTAGAGTATGTAGGCATCAGCCCTGTAAAGAGAATTGCATAGGTAGACCACAGCACCTGGCCGCTTCTCTGTGCTGGGTCAGGGACACAGTGCCAAATACAGGAGAAAAAACATTCACCTCAGACTAATTTTGGTGGGCTGCTTGTTCCGTGTCCCTAAGGCCAACAGTGTGTCATGTCATACACAAGGGTTTTGGGGAGAGGACAAGAAGCAGCAGCCCAGACCTAAGGACTAAAGGACCTGCTAGCAGCAGATTTCCATCCCAGAACACAAGAGTGATATGGAAGCAGGAGGGAGGTGCTCAAGTTTCTCTCACTCTATTTTAACTGATCCAAAAGCAGAACGGTCATTGAGGCCAAAAACTCAGCAAGATTCTAAAAGGGACCGGACATGTACATGGACAACAAAACTATCCAGAGTTATTGTAATGAATGATAAAATTTTTGGAAGGGATATTAAACCACACACTTTAGGGCGCAAGCCATTCTAACAATGCAGTCATTTGGACTCTGGCTGGAGACCTGCGCTGCAATTTTACAGCCTCACAGCCTGAGCCCAAGTCAGCTGACACAGGTCAGCTGCGGATGTTGAACTACAGTATAGACATACCCTAAGATCAGGATGGAACTTAATGTCAGAAGCAGATCATCCCATATTTGATTAATGTGGTGTTTTTAACCTCCCTTAGAAGCATCTGCTTTTGGCCACTACTGGAGAAAAGATATTAGACTACATGGACCTCAGATCCATGTGTTAATTTCTATGTTCCTAATTGTAAGCTACAAAGTCAAAATTCTCAATAATATAAACATATTTGTCTTTATTACTAATTCCTTTTACAAAGACTACTGAAAACTTGTATCACATTTGATCACCAAACATACAACATTCTAAAAGTATCTGAACTACCTCTTCAAATCAAACTGGCCCTGAAAAATCCAAGAATCATGAGAAATACATGAATGCCTTATTTTGCAGTTATTTAAAATCTCTTGTGTGTTTTTCTCCTTAGGAACCCTCTGCATCTTTATCATAGTCCTAAAAGGTCCATTCATACTTTAAACCATCCATTCACACCCATGAGTAACAGCCAAGATTCCTCAGAAGGAGGATGGAATAGGACTCCTTTGAAACCTGTCAAGCTAAAAAGCCTTTAAAAAAAAAAAAAAAAAAAAGTTATTCTAAGGGACAAAGAATTAAAAAAAAAAAAAAAAAAATCTATTTTAGTAGCTATTCAGGTAATTCTACAAACAGACAAATTACACAAATTAATTTAGGGAAAAAAATAATACTTACACCGAAGTGTTTCAAGCTCTTGGCACTCAAGAACGAATGCATCAACTTGAATTTCTTTCTTCTTCTTCAAAACCATTTTTGTTTGATTAAAATGTAACCTACTTTAAAAAAAAGTTTTAAACTTTAGGACCTGCTAAAATACTGTTTCAAAGCATAATTAATTCACAGACAGTTTCATTTTTAGCTATTAACATTGATCTTCATTATTTTCCCTAAAATAGTTTGTTCCACTCCATTTTAATCTCCACAATCATTTTACAGGAAATGTAAATTCACTGCTGTTTCATTTTGTCACTTTTAAGCACTTCAAGCTTTTCATCCAAAATTCACTGAGGATTCATGACACAAAATAGAAGACAAAAACCACAGCACAGGCCATGTCTATACTACCACTTATGTCAGCAAAACTTATGTCGCTCAGGGATGTGAAAAAACACCCCTCTGAGCAACGTAAGTTTTGCCAAGGTAAGTGATACTGAGCTCCTCTCGCCGACATAGCTACTGTCACTCGTTACAAGTGGTTTAATTATGTCGACAGGAGAGCTCTCTCCCATTAGTACAGCTGTGCCGCTGTAAGATCTCTAGTGTAGATATAGCCACAGTCTCAAAACCAGTGGATGAAAGATAGGAACTATATAGCAATTTATACTGCACTCATAACCATGGTACCTGAGAACTGTAAGCCCTTGGAGGGCAGTTGGGCCATGTAATAGTGGCAGAAAACAATGATTAAAAATTGTTGGGAGAATAAGAATTAAAGAGCTAAATTTCAACTGGCCAAGGTCCTATCTCACTTAATGTTTAAGGCCAGCCTGACCTGTATAAATGGGATATGAAATCCACCAGGCAAGGTCTTTTAGAGATCTACTAGTGTAGAGATGTCTGGGTTTCTAATAAAGAGTGTTAAGTAACAAACAAGCAGGGCTGCCCAGAGGATTCAGGGGGTCTGGGGCAAAGCAATTTTGGGGGCCCCTTCCATAAAAAAAAGTTGCAATACCATAGAATACTATATTCGCGTGGGGGGGCCCTGTGGGGCCTGGGGCAAATTGCCCCATTTGGGCCCCCCCGGGCAGCCCTGCAAACAAGTGACTTTTCACCAGTATTAAAAAGATGTTTTAAAGCCCAATTACATGTTATTTGATGCAAAACTTTAAGAATTGGAAGGTGCATGTGATTGTAAATGGGGCACAGAGCCTTTCAGTTCTAGGTTAACAATTCAAAGTTTAGTTTAGGTTGGTAATGACCAGAAAGCATCACCACCCAAAGGTTGCTTGATAGTTTCTGTGAAATGAGATGGTAGTTTCAGCCTAGCTCAAGGTGAACAGTCACCCACTTCACAAGAACTACCAGACTTTAATCCCCAAAACTATTATAACATGTAAGCAAACAAAACTGGTGAGTAAACTATTCTCTTGCCACCAGAGTTGCGACCACATCCACAAAGGGATTTAGGTGCCTAAATCTCAGATTTAAGAACCACTGTGGTCCACAAAATCCTCCCTCTCTTGGTTGCTGCCTAATCCTGTAGGTGCATAAAGTCATTCGACACCTATGTTTTCACTGTAAAAATCTCCTATGTGCCTAAATAGCTGCATTTGGGCATTCTACAGCTGCTTCAGGCATGCATCTGGATACCTATCACATGCCTAAGCCCCAGCATCATCCTCAACTCTGGGAAAGATAAAAAGGGAGGCTGCCACCTCCTCCTCTGTCTAATCCAGGGGTCGGCAACGTTCGGCACGCAGCTCACCAAGGTAAGCACCCTAGCGGGCCGGGCCAGTTTATTTACCTGTTGACGTGGCAGGTTCGGCCGATCGCGGCCCCCACTCTCCGCGGTTCGCCGTCCCGGGCCAATGGGAGCGGCGGGAAGCGGCGCGGGCCGAGGGATGTGCTGGCCGCGGCTTCCCGCCGCCCCCGTTGGCCCGGGACGGCTAACTGCGGCGAGTGGGGGCCGCGATCGGCCAAACCTGCCGCGTCAGCAGGTAAATAAACTGGCCCGGCCCGCTAGGGTGCTTACCCTGGCAAGCCATGTGCCAAATGTTGCCGACCCCTGGTCTAATCTTTAGCCCACTGGTTAGGGTACCTACCTGGCATGAGAGAAACCCCAGTTCAATTCCCCTTCTGCCCAATAAGAAGGGGTTTGAACAGGGATCTTCTAGCTCTCAGATGATTGCTTCAATCCCTGGACTAAGGGATATTCTGATGTAGGTGTCTCATTCTACTTTAATTAAATACTTAAATATTAATTGGGGCACAGAGAGTGAGAATCACTCTACAGTCCAGTGGTTAGAGCATTCACCTGCAAAGCGCGAGACCCCCGTTCAAATTTTTTCTTCTCATTAGCTAGATAATCTATCACATCCCAGTTGAGTACCCTAACCACCAGACTAAGTTTTATAAAGGAGGCTTCTTCTTCTCCCACCCAGCTGTTTTGCGTTGAGTGAGAATGGCACCTGGCTAACAAGAAACGGCTTAGCCGCCTGACTCCAGGAGAGAGATTTCCAGCTGTGGATCGCAACCCGAGACATTTCCCTACCGCCCAGACTTCGGCACTGAACTCTGTGAGAGGGGCAACGCTTAGAACACGCCCTTTTCATCAGCATTTTCTACTGGGTAGCCTAGGCAGCTCCCCATCTAACTTACTGGCTTTTGCAGATCCCATTCTCTAGTACCTACCTCTCCCCACGCATTGCATAGGGAGGCTAGGCGGGTAACTCAGGTTTTGTGGATTCCAGTGATTTTCAATGCGCCTAAAAGTTAGATGTTACTATGCTCAGCATCAGAATGCCTAAGTCCTTTTGTGGATCCTGACCCTGGTTCCTCCATATCAGTATTGAGGCAGATTATCAAGGCAGTGTGGGGAAGCTAGTATTGCCACTGCCTATGCCATTGTGTGGGTCCGTGAACAGCAATACTTTGACAAAACAATGACACAGAAGTGTTCCTTTTTGTAGATTGTAGTGACTTTTTCCAGGCAGACTGTCGGAGAAGAACACAATTTATAATTTAACACAGTTATGCCATCTTTCAGCTAGCTTGGTCACTGAAGGTGTGGAGGAAGGGTCAAATTGTCTCATTTGAGTCTATAGAAAAAGAATAAACCAATCTTGTCCTTGAAAATCCCAAGAATTTAAATAACACTTCCATACACTGAGGGCTAATTTGACTGATCTCTCTTCATTTTAAAAAAAAAAAATTAAATTTACTGTTAAGGGAGGCAATGGATAGGGCACAGCACAGGGGGGCAGGACACCCAAGTCTCATTCTTGGCATTACTATCCAAATCACTTAGGATGAGCTCCACAAACAGACTCAGGCATTGAAACACTGAGTGTCAGAGCACCCAACTTTAAGGTGCCTAGAAAAGTCACAGGATCCACACTGCCACCCACAAAGCTGAATAAGGCGCCTAGGCTCCCTATGCCAGTGGTTCTCAAAGCCGGTCCGCCTCTTGTCCATGGAAAGCCCCTGGCAGGCCGGGACGGTTTGTTTACCTGACGCGTCCGCAGGTTCGGCCGATTGCGGCTCCCACTGGCCGCAGTTCGCCTCTCCAGGCCAATGGGGGCGGTGGGAAGCAGCAGCCAGCACATCCCTCAGCCCGTGCCACTTCCCGCGGCCCCCATTGGCCTGGAGCGGCGAACCGCGGCCAGTGGGAGCCGCGATCAGCCGAACCTGCAGACGCGGCAGGTAAACAAACCGGCCCAGCCTGCCAGGGGCTTTCCCTGAACGAGCGGCGGACCGGCTTTGAGAACCACTGCCCTATGCAATGAACAGGGAGAGATAAGCACCTTAGCATGTGATCCACAAAAGCCAGTATGCAGGGTGTGGAGCTGCCTTAAGCTAGCCAATGGGAGATGCCTGCGAGAGAGGCGTGTGCTAAGTGCCATCCCTCTCACAGAGGTTGGCCTGAGTCCAGGCTGCAGGAAGGTGCCTATCTTCGCTTGAGAACTGGAGTCACTCAGTTTAGGCACCTAAGCCACTTCTTGTGGGAATGAGTTAGGTACCTGCCTCACTACACAAAAAATGGCCAGAGGAGGAGGAGGTGATGGGACAAGAGAGAATGGAAATAACGAGAATAACACTATAATTTAGTGGTTAAGGAACCCACCTGGGAGGTAGGGGACGCGCTTCAAACCCTCTTGTTCCAATCACTCATTATTTATCCACAGTGGAACAGCTTCAAAAGGAGAGACTGAGAGAGCCCCATATTAAAATATCTCATAGCTCAATGGTTAGAGCACTCTCCTGAGGGACGGGAGACCCCTGTTCAAATCCTTTCTCCCCTTCTGGCAGAGGGGGGGAAATTGAACCTGGGTCTTCTACAACCCAGGCAAGTGCTCTATCCACCAGACTAAATATTACAAGGTGGGCAGCACCACCTCCAGTCAGATTTGGAATGGGACCTGATTCAGTAGGCATGCTTGAAGGCCACCTACTGGATCAGGCCCTCTATGCAACTTAGGTGGCTGAATGTCTATCTTCCCATTTTCTGAATCACTCTGGGCTTAGATGGGAAACAGACATCCAGATGCCTACAGTGGGGCAGCACAGGGCACGGCCCAGGCTCTAAAACTTAGGTGTCTCAGGGATTTTTACAGTGCAAAGTTAGGTTCACAGTGAGTTTTGGCACCTACAGGGTTATGCAGCAGCCATTTAGGAGCTTCATGGACTGCATTGGTGCCGTACACAGGGACTTAAGTGCCTAACTCTGGACTTTAGACACCTAAGTTGTTTTGTGGATTGCACCCTTAGGCAATCTGAGCTGAAAGGTTATCAGTAAAACTGTAAGACTTACTGTTTGTAAAACACTGAGAACTACTGATGAAAAATGCCATAAGTGCTCCGTATTATTAAAAACAATTTAAAAAACTGTTTCCTTTCAAAGTTAGGTTTCCTGTATCCCATTTATTTTTCAGCTGCTAGCTGGCCAAGATGTAAGTCCCAGGTTGTACCAGTTTCCATTCTCCAGACACATACAGTAGATCAGCGGCCACTTTAATTAATACCTTATCTACACCAGGCATTTTAGTCTCCATCATTCACCACCTGTGCAATTCCAGGTGATTGCAATGGTTAGATGACACCGTGGAAAAAGTGCCTTGGTGTCCACAGCCTATACTACTGATGCCACCAACAGAAAACTATAGTATCCTACTTATCATATCATAATCACGGCCAGCGGGGACTAATAAGTCAGATACAACCTCTTATGCCAAGGCTACCCTAGCAGTTTTTGAGATGAATAATTTGTGGAGAAAGAAAACATGATTTGGGACAGGAAGAGTCTCCTCCCAGAGAAGAGATTGATTTTATTTATACTAAATGCATAATATTAGTGCAAATCTGTACACATGAAAGAGAAAAAGATCATGATTCGAGGGCTTCAGTAACTCAGCCAGAGATTATGGGTCTATTACAGGAATGGATGGGTGAGGTTCTGTGGCCTGCAAAGTGCAGGAGGTCAGACTTGTTGATCATGAATGGTCCCTTCTGTCCTTAAAGTCTATGAGAGCCAAAAACTACTTTTAGGAAGTAACTTTAGGATTGTAATATTGAAAAAAAATTATTAAAGCTAATGTTTAAAATCAATTTTACACAAGTTAAGAAGGAAGGTACTGTACATCTGGGGTCAGGCTTGAGTTATGAGAGGTACTACACGTCCACAGCACCTTTCATTTAAGCATCTTGAAGTTCTCTACAATACCAATTTTAGAGATGGGGAAACTGAAACATATAGTGAAGAGCTAAATTTTCTCCTGGCCTCAAAATGTACTCGGACATGCATACCTACCCAGTTGTGCCCAAAAATGAGATTACTTCTTACGCAGCCAAATGCCTCAGAGACCACATAGATAAAGATCTGGCCCTAAGCAAACAGGCCAAGATAAATAAATGACAACATCATGGAAGAGGACCCAGGAATCTAGCATTCTAGTCCTTTGCTCTTCACCTACAACGTACACTTTCCAGTCACCCTGCAGGCAAGGGCATGAATGCAAGAGCACCAAGGAATTAACACTCTCCTTCTCCCCATCACCAGAAGAACGCATTTACCCCCATCACCTGCATTTACCCCCCTTCTCCACATCACTAGGGAAAGGGGCTGGACCTGTGACCCCCATGCCTCCGGGGCATTTATCCCCCCCATCTCCGCATCACCAGGGAAAGAGGCAGGGCAGGTACCCCCCACCCCACTGGGGCATTTACCCTCCTTCTCCCCAACACCAGGGAAAGGGGTAGGACCTGTGACTCCACACCCCTGGGGCATTTATCCCCCCATCACCAGGGAAAGGGGCAGGACCTGTGACTCCACACCCCTGGGGCATTTATCCCCCCATCACCAGGGAAAGGGGCAGGACCTGCGCCTCCCACCCCTCTGGCGCATTTACCCCCATCACCTGCGCCCCCAGCACGTGGGTTTCACTGAGTCGCGCCCCCCTTACCCGATGGGGACGCTGGCTCTGCACCCAGTCTCTGCTGCCGCCTCCTGGCCACCCACCCACACTGCCTCCGTCCCCAGGCGGGGCTCGGTCAGGTTCCGGCCGGGCCCCGCTGAGGAAGGGGCGGGAGAGGGAGGGGCCGGGACGCGGAACCAAACCGCGGCAGCTGTGAGTGACGCGCGCTGGCCCTCCGGCTTTCGGTACAGTGACTGACTGACAGACCCCGCTCGCCAATTACGACACAGACGCTGCCCTTTGGCCTCCAGGAGAGGCGGGGCTTAGAGCCCTTCCGTTAGCAGGATAAGCTCCGAAGCTAAGCGGTGCTGCTAAGGGACAGGACGTGGATGGGAGAACTGTCAATCAAGTGGGCTGAGGGCTTGTCTACACAGGAAACTTATCGTGCACTTCTCACCATGGTATCTGAGAACCGTAAGCCCTTGGAGGGCAGTTGCCCCTTTACCTCTTTTTCCAGATAGATCCATAGACTGAAAGTTCCTCAGTCTCAAAATCAGTGGATGAAAGCTAGGAACTGTATAGAAGTGTAAGTGCCTGCAGCAGCACATCGCTTGTGACTGTTCAGGAAGCAGAATAAGCTATATCTGTAAAACTGTATTGGGTTAACAAAAAAAAAATCACCCCAAATAGTTACATAGCTTTTCTAGTATGGCCCATTGCTTAGTGGGGTCAATGGTGTGGCGTGCCATGCAGTGGTGGTACTGCACACTGTGCTATAGGCAGATGGTGTCATTTTTAGAGTTTGATATAAAAATCCATTCCTGATTGTGGAGTAGTAAAAATTGGCTCTGAATTTCATTCACAGAATCCATGTGTCAGACACTTGGGCCCATGACTTGGAACACCTCTATTAGAATTCACCTCCTGGTCTCTGTCTTCCCAGGATCCACTAGCAGCAGAAGATGTTGGTTTGTTCCAAAACCCAGGTTTCATTTGAATATCCTCCATGTGACATTTCCATTCAAATTACCCCATATTATTTTTCCATACAAGTTGAGGTTTTCCAATTGCAGTGTGAGTGTAAATTCAGTTGGTGCAATTTAGGCAGCCAGTTTTGAATATTTGACCCTACTGTAATATCACTTCAGTTGCAATCAGCACTAACACAAGTTAGAGCAATGGCTCTCCACCTTTCCAGACTACTGTACCCCTTTCAGGAGTCTGATTTGTTTTGCATACCCCCAAATTTCACCTCACTTACAAATTACTTGCTTACAGAATCAGACATAAAAATACAAAAGTGCCACAGTACACGATTATTGAAACGTTGCTTACTTTCTCATTTTTACCATATAATTATCAAATAAATCAATTGGAATATAAATATTGTACTTACATTTCAATGTATAGTATATAGAGCAGTATAAACAAGTCATTGTCTGTATGAAATTTTAGTTTGTACTGACTTCACTAGTGTTTTTTATGTATCCTATTGTAAAAGTAGGCAAATATCTGGATGAGTTATGTACCCCCTGGAAGACCTCTGCATATCCCCAGGGGTACACGTAGCCTTGGTTGAGAACCACTGAGTTAGAGCACCCTCTTTAGACTGGAAGGGCTACTAAGAATATGCTCTCTGTAGGGTCTTCACTATGCATGATGACTAAACTTCTATGTTTTATACTGATGCTTTTAACTATTGTTAGAGTACTCACAACAATGGATTGGTACTTAAATAGAAATCATATAAGTTAGAATGTTACCTCTTTCTCCAGACCAAATTCCATTGTGGGTAGTTCTGAAGCCTACTGTAACTGAACCACCCTCCTGAATTTCAACTGGATATGGCATTCACCACTTCCGACCTTAGGCTGTCATGTAGCATTGCTGTATGCAACAGTTACTTAGGTTTTGCCTCAGAGCTGAGTGCATTTCGCTATGATGAAGTGATCCCCATCAGTAGAAAATCAGTGCTCAGCACTTTTGCCAGATAGATCCTTAAACTGAAAGTTCCTCATATCGGGCTTTCAGTCTGTTTTGTACATTGTGAAGTGCCATATAAAAATACAGTAACACTGTCTGAAAACTGCCCTCCAATTGCACAAGTTTATTTTATGTCTCCTGACCAACAAAATTTGAGGTGTTCACCACCAAACAAATAGCACTCTGCTTGTCATCTTGTCACCTGTACACCTCTTAATAAAACTGTAAAACTAATCAAACAAAACTAAAGTTGATTCTGCTTTAGCTAGCTAAGTAGATGTTACTTTGCTGTGCAAACATTCCCCATTCAGGTGTCAAATGGGATGGATTTTGTGAGATTGCAACTCCTGTACAGTGTGTCTTGCACCGTTTCCCATACCCACACAGTAACTGGGACCCTATAACACTTTTATAAGTATCAAGTAAATAATTTTCAAACAACAGAACATCAAATGAGGATGATCTTTCCTCTTTCCAATCAGTGATTTACAGTGGATGAGGATCCTTTCTCCAAACAGAGATAAGCAGCCTTATGTTTGCTGCAGTCCTTACACAGGTGAAATTCTCATTGAAAACTGCATCATTGACACTTGACATTGGTCACTGTCAATGTGAAGGACTATGGAGTAATATAACATAATTCCTGTTTTCTGGAGCCCTCGTGAAAATAACATCGCAGTGAGGAAAACTAATTATATTTGAACTCTGTGTCAGACATTGGTTTATCTGTTCTTATCACCTGGCAGTAATTTTCTCTAGGGGCCTAATTCTAAGTCCAGTGAAGTCAATGGTAGTATTTCCCTAGACTTCAACAAACTTTGGATTAAGCTCTAAAATTTAAGTTTAATTTCTATAGAGTCTTCTGATCTCTAACAGAATGGCCTGAGGGAAAAATAATATTTTTCTCCTGTTGTAATTTATCTATACATTCATATCTGGGAGATTGACATAATCACCTTGGTACCTTATATTCTGTGTTGCAGTTTCCCTCTTCCAACATGAGACTCTTCTGTCTCCAGCTTCTAAGGCCTTTTGTACACTACAGAGTTTTGTCAGCAAAATGCACCTTTTGGCAGCAAAACAGTGGAGGTGTACACACTGCAATGGCACTTTTGGTAACAAAATTCTTCAGTTTTGGCAACAAAATAAAACCACCTCTACAAGAGAGGGTTTTTTGCTGCAATATTTTAGCAACAAAGTGCCAGTGTAAACATGGTGTTTAGTTCTGTCTCTGTGATAGCTCAGTGGTTTGAGCATTGGCCTACTAAACCCAGGGTTGGGAGCTCAATCCTTGAGGGGGCCATGTAGGGATGGATCTGGAGCAAAAATCAGTACTTGGTCCTGCTAGTGAAGGCAGGGGGCTGGACTCAATGACCTTTCAGGGTCCCTTCCAGCTCTATGAGATAGGTATATCTCCATATATTTATTTTAAATGGTTTCCAGGAGATGTTCCACAATGCCCATCCTGACCGCTATGGTCAGCAGTTCGAACTCGGCTGCGCTGCAGCCCAGTGAATAACCACCCTCTCCCCCTTTAAAGCCCTGTGAATTTTTTAAATTCCATTTCCTGTTTGCTCGGTGTGGAGAGCTCACATCACATCTTCCCTGCTGACCATGGCGGCTCCACACGGCAAGCAGTCTCCCACTTGGACCAATGCAGAGCTGTTGGATCTGCTTAGTATTTGGGGAGAGGGGGCTGTCAAGTCCCAGCTGTGCTCCAGCTGTAGAAATTTTGATACCTACGGGCAGATTTCTTGTGGCTTGTGTGAAAATGGGTACGATCGGGACACAGTGCAGTGCAGAGCAAAGAGAAAGGAGCTGAGGAAAGCGTACCAGAAGGCAAGGGAGGCAAACAGTCACTTCGGTGCTGCACCGAAGGCCTGCCGATTCTATAAGGAGTTGGACACTATCCTCAGTGGTAACCCCACCTCCACCACCGAGAGCTCCATGGATACTTTGTCAGAGCTAGAGGCAGCAGAAAGTGAACCTAACCCAGAGGATGAAGTTGTGGACGAGCAGGTGGAGTTAGAGGATGATTTGGAGCACATGATGGGGTTGGCAGGTGGGTCAGCCAATCAAGAACTGTTCTCCACTCTGGAGTAGTCTAGCCAGTCCAGTGAGCAAGAAGCGGGAGAGGAGACCCCTGGTAAGTGGGGTTTTTTTTGAGTTGATGGTCCACAGTTACATGCCGTCCAGCTTTCATTTGCTTTGAGTACTGCGTAAGTGGGTCAAGGGATAGAAATGTAAAAGGCTAGCTGTGTTTCTGTGTGCTGCACATTTCCCTATGCAGCTAAGCAGTACAGCAGAACTGT
>NW_020664471.1:6969494-6990808 GCF_002925995.2 Terrapene triunguis
AAACTAATAATTTAAATTGGAATTTCATCCATTAATAAGTATTTATTATATAATTAAAACCATTCTATTGAAGGACAGATATTAAATAACACTAAATAAGTTAATGTTCAAAACAATATTAAAAATTTGAAAATTTAGAGCATGGAAACCAAAATAGCTAAAATTTAGTTTTGGCAAGATACACGGAATGGAAACTCCGGGATCTTTACCTGTCACTGAATATAGCCATCATACCAATAGTGGAATATAAAACAAGTCTACATATACTCTCCTTAAAATTTTTACTTCTGTCCATTCCCAATAATTGTAACAAATCATTATTACCTTCACTCCACTTGCCACGCGCCCCAAGCACAAAACCAAAGAAGTGAATATTTTTACCTCCCGTTAAGTTTTTAATTTCTTCCTCTAACTCAAGATAATAAGCCACCTTCTCACTGTGGGCTTGTTCCAAACTTCCGGCATTATCCTCCCATCGCACTGTAACATCAACCACCACTGCTGTATCTCCTTTTATAAATATAATATCCGGCTTTCTTAACTCACCCTTACTATTTCTCAAATGGGGCTCTATCATTGCCTTCCACCCTAATTTACCAACCTTATCTACAACTGCAGACACTACTCTATTATGCCTTTTTATCCTAGCATTCTTAGTCTTATAACATTGTCCTGAGATATGGGGAACAGTCTCCCGCACTTTACCGCACCATCTACAAAGAGCATTCACACCTCCTCTTCCTCTTGCTAATGTCTCCCTAGTAGGATAAATATTTGCCCTAAGCTGCAATGCTGCGATATACGCTGACGATTTAACTTTACTAGAGTTTCTAAAAATCGAATTACTAATTAAATCATTTTTAAAATATTTTATCCCTATTCCCTGACATCTCAGTTCCGACCATCTTAAAAATTCCTCTTCCCTCCATTTCTTGGGATGAGATGTTACTGCACTAAATGACAATATTTTATCCACAAGATTTTCTCCTGCATATAGATAAGATAGGTCCATCCAATCATCTCTCGAGACAATATGTCTCCTCCATTTACGAATTAACATATTTGGGATTTGCACACTAAACTTAGTGAGAGCTAAACCACCATCCCTACCTCTAGAATAAAATATCCCATCTGTGGTACACTGAGGTAAATGTAAAATCTCTTTAACTATTTTTCTAACTAACACATCAAGATCGTCTAAAAGATTAAAAGGGGGTTCTATTAAAAGAAGATTATAAAATAGCTTCGGTAAGATATATGTCTGTAAAATTAATATTTTTGGGCCGGTTTTAATGGGGCCTTAATTAAATTCTCACTCCAATCTTTCAATTTTTCTTTAAGTACCGGTCCCCCTACACCTATCCAGGGATCTATTCTAGCCCCTAAATATTTTTCAAAATCCCCTGGTTGAACATATTCAATCTCCTCTGACCCTATCTGCCAATTATCCTTAGGATTAACTACATAGGTTTTATGTTTAGTTAAAATATGAAAGCCTTTCGTTTTCTTCACATTAACAGAGAGATTAGTATTTTTACAAAACTCCTCTAAGATACCCAAATTTTTAATCATTCCTTTATATGAGCTACTTAAAATTGCCACATCATCGGCAAAAGCCAATGACGTGACACCATTACCCTTAACATAAAAACCACTTCCTTCTACTTCTAATCTAGTTAAAAGGGGATCCATAGCAATATTAAACAAAATTGGGGACAACGGGTCACCCTGCTTGACCCCCCTCCTAATTAAAATAGACTCAGTAGCTTCATCACCCACCCATACCCTAGTTGTGCAATTATCATAAAGGTCCCTAATAATATCTATAAAATGTTCATCTATACCAAATCTTCTCAACCCGGCTATTATATGTCCGTGTCCCACAGAATCAAATGCTTTAGCCAGATCTACGAACACTATTGCAATTTCATTCCCATTTCGTTTAGCCCCTTTAATCAAATTATCTAATATAGCAATATTTTCCTCACACCCAGGGGCGGATATAAACCCTTTTTGTCTACTACATATCTTAACTGTTTCCACCAGTCTTTTTGCTAATATTTTGGTATAGATTCTAATCCAAACTGACCCAATTGTCAATGGTCTCCAAGATGTTAACTTCTTCATTTCCTCCTCATCTTGTGTCTTTGGTATTAAAATCGTTCTATTTTTCTTAAATTCATCTGGTACCTGTCTATTTAGAAACCATATATTAAAAAATTTTGTAAGTATTAAGGAGTCTAAATTAAAAATATCCCACAAATTGCTCACTTTTACTTTATCTGGGCCAGGAGCACTATCTTTTCTTATTTCTCTTAAAGCTATTCTAATCTCATCCACAGAGATCGGACTCATTAATATATCATTATCCGCATTCTCTGTGGATGATGGCCACCCTATCATATTACCATGTCCAATTGTTCCCAAAATATTCACATAGTATTCCTCAATTTCTTTCATAGGGATAGCACACTTAGCCTTATCTGGCTCTCCCATTATAATGCGAGTCAATCTTCTTCTATCCTTATCAAATAATTGTTGATAGAATTTATACTTAGCTTTCTTTGTAGCATATCTCCTAATTGCATTAAATTGCTTCCTTCTCCCCTCCTTTCTCATCTTCCCTTTTCCTTTATTCCTCAACTCTATTTGACTTTCATTTCTAGGGTCCTTTCCCTCTACTAATGAATAACATAATTTTTCCAACATTGCCCATCCGAGAGCTTTTGTTAAATCCTCCTTTAATAATCCTTCAATTTCCCCTAAACTATTTATTATTTCTCTTCCCTCCCTACTTTGTTTTCCCCGTTTACATATTTTCTCCACTAAATCCACTTCTGGATGTCCTTTTAGTGGGAAAATCCTCTCTCTTGGGGGCGGAATTTCTAATATATTTACTCTAATGTCCTCTACCTCAGTCACTTCCTCCCTATCTCCTGTTACCACTAACTTCTTTTTTGCTAATTCTCGTCTTTTATCTGATATTTGTTTATTCGTTTTGGTCCTCATCTCGCTCTCAATACATTTATTTATATTCCTTTTCCCAATATATTTCCTTTCCAACTGTATAAGCTGCGCAACCTCATCTTTGGTCCATATACGAGATCTAGTCGATCCCTCTTTGATCTTACTTTTAGCAGCCATATCTTCTTTTCTTTGCTCATTCCTCACAGCAGGGTGTCTATGTCTACAGTGTTGGCTCAATCCAGATCTAGTATGAAAACCAAGCCCACAGACCGAGCACGTATGGCTCTTCATTGGGGTATCCGCCTTCTTGGGTATGCACTTGGGGTAGTGGCAAGCTATATTATGATATTGAGAAGATTTTCCACATTTACTACATACAACTCGTATGGCTTTACTTTTATGAACCACATTAAGGTGTTTGGCCCATTTACCAAATGTTGGTAATATCTGGGGACATATTGGACAATTAAAACTATCAACGGGATACTCTAAATAAAAAACCCCATCCTTCCACGAACTACTTTCTAATATATTTATATTACTACCAGTACTGTTAAGATCCTTATTACGATCCCTATTAAAATCAGTACTTGGTCTAAAACTATTTAATAAGCTAGACCCATTAACTAAATGAGCATTAAGATATCCCGATTCGCTAACATATGGATCATCAAATGTACTTAAATACTTAAAATCTGGATTGAAACTTTTCATAGTTAAATCATTAAAAGTGTCCCTTGTAAAAACCATCAGTAAGATAGATAAAATCTCCTCACCATGATCATCACAAACATTCTCCTCTACCTCCTCTCCATGCTCCACTGGGAGGACTTGATTCTCACTCTCATGCTCATGAGACTTCATTATAGTCCACACCATTTTATCCATTGGTCCAGCGACCCTGATCACACCCCTAATATATTTAACACTGTCAGCCGGGGCATCAAAGCCAACAGCGGGGGCGTTATTAACCCGGTCCAGCGCCAATCCGGTATAAAAGTATAAATTACTTTTTTCCATAGCTAAAAGATTTACCCTTCTCAGGGGGAAACTAACCCTTTCCAGGGGGAAACTAACCCGTACCTGGGGGAAACTTACCCTTTCCAGGGGGAGTCAACCCGTACCTGGGGGAGGCTACCCTTACCAGGGGGGCATCCATGTGGCACCATATGGGGCTGCCCAACCCCGTCCCACACCCCACTGAATGTGGGATGTGGGTTCGTCCTCCGCAATCCGCCTGGCTATCCAAGCCAGTTACCGGCTCTCACCACGAGGAGGTAGCGGTTGGACTTGCAATCCAGAGGCTTTCCTCAAAGAGGGGTCCCAAACAGCATAATGTCGAGCTCTAACGGGCGTGTGAGAAAAGGCTCAGATCTTGGTAGGGGTTGCCCCTATTGACCGGGCTCACGCCCACCCCCACCTCACCGATAACCCATTCTCTCACTACCCTCAGGCAATGTTTCCGTCCAAGCCCGACAGCTGAGAGGGTCCAGAGACGCTTGGAGAGCCATTAAGAGAGCCTAAGCCTCCCTGTTCCTTGTCCCCTAACTGCCCCCCTAAGACCCCCCCCCAAATGCCCCCCAGCACCCTACCCCCTACCTGTACCCTGACTGCCCAAAACCTTATCCACACCCCCACCCCAGAAAGCCCCCCCCGAACTCCCGACCCTCCCCCCGTCTCTTGACTGCCCCCTCCAGAACCTCCCTGTCCCTTCTCCGACCCCCTGGCCCCCTTGTTGTTGGCCTTCGCCTAATGTCTCTGTGAGCTTGCTCAGGAACGGCCTGAGACGCTCGTCCCGGCACTCTGGGGAGCGGGGGAGGAGCTCCAGACTGCCGGAGGTGATCTGCGAATGCAGGGAGGGAGGGAGTGATCTCTGCTGCAGGGGAGAGGAGGAGGGGCTCTCTCTGGCTGTCGGAGCCCCATGTAAATGGCACCATCCGGACGGCTGCCCTGTTAGCCGCGCGCGCTCTGCATGGGCGGGGGGAGGAAGTCCGGACATTTACAAATTCCCCCCGGACGCTATTTTTAGCTCAAAAAGCCAGACATGTCCGGGGGAATCCGGACGAATGGTAACCCTACCCAAACTCCATCCGCACATTCCCTTATGCTTTCCAGAACTTCTCAGTTTCCCATTCACTCCACCGCTCTGACAATTTTCAAAATGATAGCTGGACCTACACACAGCTCTGATGGTCTGCCCTTCCCTGGTCCCTTCTTTTCCCACCAAGCATTTGTGTGTGTGTTGATTGTTTAATAAAAACAAAGAATCTGAAAGATAAACTGATCTTTATTTGTGTCTTACAAATTGTGATATCAGGTGGCAGCAAGACATACACAGGCAGTTTAATCATTTGCTTACTGAGATCCTAGACCACAAATCATCACAAGTGTTTCCTAACACAACTTGATTTAATGAAGCATTGCAGTTTGTAGCATAGAAATATACATTCTTGGTTCTCATTCTCAAAGTGTTGCCTCAAAGCTTCCCTGATTCAAATTGTCCTTCATTGTGCCCCTCTAATAGCCCGGGTATCAGGCTGCTCAAAATCAGCTTCCAGGCAGTGTGCCTCAGCAATCCACCCCTGAGCAAACCTTTCACCCTTAGTTTCACAAATATTATGCAAAATACAACAGGCAACTATGACCAAGGGAATATTAGCCTCATTGAGGTCTAACCTGCCATAAAGGCATTGCCAGCATGCTTCTAATCTGCCAAACGCACATTCCAGCTCCTTCTGCACCTACTCAGCCTATTGTTGAAGCGCTCCTTACTGCTATCCAGGTTTCCCTTGTAACGCTTCATGAGCCATGGGAATAAGGGATATGCTGGGTCTCCCAGGATCACTATGGGCATTTCACCATCCCCCTCTGGAATCTTCTGGTCTGGAAAGAAAGTCACCCTTGCATAGTGGTGGGCAACCTGCAGCCCGTGGGCTGCACGCAGCCCGTGAGGGTAATCCGCTAGTGGGACGCCAGACCGTTTGTTTACATTAGCACGGCTGCCCGCAGCTCCCAGTGAACCGCGGCCACTGGGAGCTGCGGGCGGCCATGCAAATGTAAACAAATGGTTCAGAGGCCCGCCACTGGCTTGCCCACCACTGCTCTTGCAGCTTTCTGTACAGGCCAGTGTTCCTGAAAATATGTGAATCATGCACCTTCCAGGACAATCCAGCGTTTATGTCAGTGAAATGCCCACTGTGATACACAAGCACCTGCAACACTATGGAGAAGTATCCCTTTCTATTGATGTACTCCATTGCAAGGTGATCCGGTGCCAAAATTGGGATATACGTGCCATCTACCGCCCCTCTGCAGTTAGGGAAACCCATTTCTGCAAAGCCATCCACTATTTCACGCACATTGCCAATTGCAATTAATGGCCCTGCACACTTGCATTAATGCAGCCCCGACAGTCGACTTCCCGATTCCAAACTGATTCACGACTGACCAGTAGCAGTCTGGAGTTGCCAGCTTCCACACTCCAATCGTCATGTGCTTCTCCACTAAGAGGGAAGCTCTCATTTTGGTGTCCTGGTGCCAGAGTGGGGGGTAAGCTCCGCACACAGTTCCAGGAAGGTGGCTTTCCGCATCTGAAAGTTCTGCAGCCACTGCTTGTCATCCCAGACCTGCATAACGATGTGATCCTACTACTCAGTGCTAGTTTCCCAAGACCAAGAGTGACAATCCACCATGTACAGCTGGTCCGTGAATGCCAAAAGTAATCATATGTTACTCCTATCCCTGTCACACAGCAGTTCAGACAAGTCTGAATCCTGTTTAGTTAGGAACTTTATGATTAACTGCACTGCCATCCACGATGTGTTAATGACATTTAACAGAGCAGTAGAGAGCAGTGTGGGATCCATCCTTTCACATAGATTTAGTAGGCGGACAGCAAACAAGAGCCATTGAAAAATGCTGTGAACTGCAGTCGGACGCTTATGGAATACTGGAATAGAAAACAGTGCATCATGGAACGTTGAGCCCACACCAATTAAGCGCTGTGATCCTCTCCACCAACCTACAAGTCCTAGTGGCACAAGGTGGTGAATAGCACTGTGGGATAGCTATCCATAGTGCACTGCTATCACTGTTGTTGCTAGAGCACCAAGTGTGGATGCACTCTACCAACAGAGGGAACATATTGTGATAACATGCAATAGCGATGTTATTATAGCGCTTTTTGGTTGTCAAAATAACTTTTGTCAACAAAACTCTGTACTGTAGGCCTAATATAGCCCTCCAACCCCAGTCAGATAGTTTGTCCTCTCCCCGGGTAAACATAGAATCCAACAAAAGAAATCAGCTTTCAATTCTTCAGTCAGAGGTTCATAGATTCCAAGGCTGGAAGGGACTGTTGCGATCATGTAGTCTGATCTCCTGTATAACACAGGTCATAGAACTTCTCCAGAATAATTACAAGTGCAATGCTCAGCTCAATTTCTGCACATCCTTTTGGCTCTCCTCAAGGGTTCCCCAATCATTCTCATATTAGGGCTTCTCATCTCTCTTCCACTAGGCTCCCCAAGTACCTTGCTATCAGAACTCCAGCAATGGATTTCTTGGCTCTTCTAGAGTCTCCTTTCTGATCTATTGTTAACCTGAACAAGTGATGCCTATATCTGTTTGCATAAAGGAGTCATTGTGGGGATGAAGAGGATTTTCTGTTTTTAGTGCTAGTTTAGGAGAGATGAGGTAAATTCATAATTAAATGCCAAAAGTCTCATGGAAATTGATTATTTAAATCAATACACAATTTCACCACTCTGTGGCACCATGCAATAGAAAAGAATCTTTGCACCTTTGAAGGGACACTAAAAACCTTGAGATTGTATTTTTTATATGCAGAAAAAGACTTTACTAACAATTGATATTTCTGTAGACCTTTTCATCCAATGGTCTCAAAGCACCTGAGAAATATTTAAAACTATTTCTATAAAACCCTAATTTCATCCATCACTGAAATGCAGGTTGTATGCTTTAAATAGAACACAATGTGACAAGTCAGGACAGTAACTAGAGCTGGTCAAGAAAAAAAATTTTCCACAAAAACTTTTAAATTGAAATAATTGTCAAAATGTTGATGAATTTGCAAAATTTTCCATTTAGTTGAAAAGCCATTTTCCATTAAGAAAAGTTTGACAGAAGATTTTCATAGAACCATAGGACTAGAAGAGACCTCGAGAGGTCATCTAGTTCAGCCCCCTGCACTCATGGCAGGACTAAGTATTATCTAGACCATCCCTGACAGGTGTTTGTCTAGCCTGCTCTTAAAAATTTCCAATGATGAAGATTCCACAATCTCCCTAGGCAATTTATTCCAGTGCTTAACCACCCTGACAGTTAGGAAGATTTTCCTAATGTCCAACCTAAACCTCCCTTGCTGGAATTTAAACCCATTGCTTCTTGTCCTATCCTCAGAGGTAAAAAGAACATTTTTTCTCCCTCCTCCTTGTAACAACCTATTATGTACTTGAAAACTGTTATCATGTCCCCTCTCAGTCTTCTCTTTTCCAGACTAATCAAACCCAATTTTTTCAAACTTCCCTCATAGGTCATGTTTTCTAGACCTTTAATCATTTTTGTTGCTCTTCTCTGGACTTCCTCCAATTTGTCCACATCTTTCCTGAAATGTGGCGCCCAGAACTGAACGCAATACTCCAGTTGAGACCTAATCAGCATGGAATAGAGCAGAAGAATTACTTCTCATGTCTTGCTTATGTAACCCTTCTGCCCGTCTGAGTTGGCAGCAACAAGGGTCGGGTTCAGTATCTAGGGGTTCCATTTCAATAACACAATGCAAAACCAGCTCGAGTCCCCACCCAGTGATCTGGGATAATTACATACCACCCCCCAGGAGCCTCTAAGAGGAATACTTCCCCTCTCGCAAGCACGGAGTCTGAGTGTAGCAAAATCCTTTTAATAAAGGAGGGAAACAATGCGGCATTATGTTGGGGAAACACCACAAACAGGATTCATAACACAAACCATGAGCAAAAGACCCAACCCCAAGTAAGTTTGGCAGTGTCCTTTTCCCCTCAGGGTCTTAAGTCCAGCAACCCAAAAAATCACCCAAAGTCCCAAAAGTCCAACACCCCAAAAGTCTCTTGAGTCCAGCAACCCAAAAAATCACCCAAAAGTCCAACAACCCAAGTCTCTGTCCCTGGTCAGTGCAGCCCCAGAGTTCAAAAGTTTATCTGCAGAGTTTTACCTCCCAGCCTGGGTGGAAATGGGGGGGTACACAGGGGTGTTAAGGGGCACTGTACGTGGTCCGAGGCCGACTGCCCCGCCTCTCGGTGGGGTTCTGCTGCAGTCTTCACCGCCAGCCGCTCTGCTCCACCAGCCGTCCCATGAGCTGCTCCAGCTGTTCCGCAAACTGCTCCACTTCGCCACCCACTCCACTTGCCATCCCATGAGCTGCTCCAGCCGTCCCATGAACTGCTCCGCTCCGCCAGCCACTCCGCTCCACTCCACCAGCATTCTGTGAGCCGCTCCAGCCGTCCCGCTAACTGCTCTGCTCCACCAGCCACTCAGCAATATATCTTCAGCCCCCCCACCCCCGCAGCACTCAGTGATTTCAGCTCTTAGTAATTTTAGCTCTTTAGTGATTTCAGCTTGTAGTAGGAGAGCCTCAGTGCTGGTGCACTATTGGCCCAAAGTGAATTCAGCTCAGCAGTCTGTAATTAGACTCCTAATAGAATCAAAATTAGCTCTGATATTCCACAGTGGAGAAAGGAGGCAGTGTAATTGGTATTTGAGGCCCTCAAAAGGGGCCCATACCATCAGGTACAAATACCTGTCCCCAACCTCTTTCAATTCACTGGGTTTTGGAACCCATGTCCCTTGTCTAGCGAGTGCTACTTAGTTGATGGCAAGTCCTTCTGTCATAAAACAGTTTCACTGTCCTTGATTCACATAATCAGGGTAATAACACTTTATTCTTCCTGCCCCAATAACAGAGAAACTGGGGATCCCACAGCAGCCGAAGTGACCATTTGGGCTGCTGTGGGCTCATGCTAGGCGGGGTGGGTGTGCCTATGCAAACAAGATCAGCCCCTGAAGTTCTTTTCCACAACTCGCCACAATTCACCACCAGATGTCAGGGTAGAGCTCATCCTGACTCTGCTTACATCTACAACATTCCTGCTAATACATCCCAGAACGATGTTCGCTTTTTTGCAACAGGGTTACACTGTTGACTCATATTTAGCTTGTGGTCCATTATGACCCCCAGATCCCTTTCCACAATATTCCTTCCTAGGCAGTCATTTCCCATTTTGTATGTACAGTGCAACTGATTGTTCCTTCCTAAGTGGTGTACTTTGCATTTGTCCTTATTGAATTTCATCCCATTTACTTCAGACCATTTCTCCAGTTTGTCCAGATCATTTTGAATTATAATCCTATCCTCCAAAGAACTTGCAACCCCTCCCAGCTTGGTGTCGTCTGCAAATTTTATAAGTGTACTCTCTATGCCATTATCTAAACCATTGATGAAGATATTGAACAAATAATTAAGCAATTAATTTGCAAACATCTAGAAGATAATAAGGTGAACAAAATCAAGACCAAAATTGACTTAGAAGTGTTATAAAGGGATTTCACAAAACCGGGTGACTGGGCAATAAAATGGCAGTTAAAATTCACTGTTGATAAATGCAAAGTAATGTATATTGGAAAACATAATCCTAACTATTCATACAAAATTATGGGGTCTAAATTAGCTGTTATCATTCGAGAAAGAGATCTTGGAGTCATCGTGGATAGTTCTCTGAAAACATCTGCTCAATGTGATGCGGCAGTCAAAAGCACTACTGGAATGTTAGGAACCGTAAGAAAGGGATAGATAGTAAGACAGAAAATATCATAATGACACAATATGAATCCATGGTATGCCCAAACCTTGAATACTGCATGCAGTACTAGTCACCCCAATCGCGCTGTTAAACAATAATAGAATACTATTTATATAAATATTAGGTATCGGGGTAGCCGTGTTAGTCTGTATCTACAAAAACAACAAGGAGTCTGGTGGCACCTTAAAGACTAACAGATTTATTTGGGCATAAGCTTTCGTGGGTAAAAACCTCACTTCTTCGGATGCATAGAGTGAAAGTTACAGATGCAGGCATTATATACTGACACATGGAGAGCAGGGAGTTACTTCGCAAGTCAATTAATTGCAGTTAACTGATGCGATTTAAAAAAAATAATCATGATAAAAAAATTAATCACGATTAATTGCAGTTTTAATTGCAGTGTTAAACTATAGAATACCAATTGAAATTTATTAAATATTTGTGGATGTTTTTCCACATTTTCAAATATATTGATTTTAATTACAACACAGACTACAAAGTATACAGTGCTCACTTTATATCATTTTATTACAAATATTTGCACTGTAAACATGATCAATAAAATAGTATTTTTCAATTCACCTCATACAAATACTATAGTGCAATATCTATTGTGAAAGTGCAACTTACAAATATAGATTTTTTTTGTTATGTAACTGCACTTAAAAACAAAACAATGTAAAACTTTAGAGCCTACAAGTCCACTCAGTCCTACTTCTTGTTTAGCCAATTGCTAAGACAAACAAGTTTGTTTATATTTGCAGGAGATAATTCTGCCTGCTTCTTATTTACAATGTCACCTAACAGTGAGAACAGGCGATCACATGGCACTTTTTTGGCCGGCATTGCAAGGTATTTAGATACCGGAAATACTTAACACTCACATGCCCCTTCACGCTTCAGCCACCATTCTGGAGGACGTGCTTCTATGCTGACAATGCTCATTAAAAAAATAATCCTCGGGGAGAGAAATGTATGTCTCCTGCTCTGTTTTACCCGCATTCATGTTATAGCAGTCTCAGATGATGACTCAGCACATGTTCATTTTAAGAACACTTTCACTGCAGATTTGACAAAACGCAAAGAATATACCCATGTGAGATTTCTAAAGATAGCTACAGCACTTGACCCAAGGTTTAAAAATCTGAAGTATCTTCCAAAATCTGAGAGGGATGAGGTATGGAGCATGCTTTCAGAAGTCTTAAAAGAGCAACACTCTGACGTGGAAACTACAGAATCCGAACCACTGAAAAAGAAAATCAACCTTTTGCAAGTGGTATCTGCCTCAGATGATGAAAATGAACATCCATCAGTCCGCACTGCTTTGGATCGTTATCAAACAGAACCCATCATCAGCATAGACGCATGTCCTCTGGAATGGTGGTCAAAGCACAAAGGGAGATATGAATTTTTACCGCATCTGGCACATAACTATCTTGCGACACCGGCTACAACAGTGCCATGCGAACACCTGTTCTCACTTTCAGGTGACATTGTAAACAACAAGTGGGCAACATTAGCTCTTGCAAATGTAAACAAACTTGTTTGTCTGAGCGATTGGCTGAACAAGAAGTAGGACTGAGTGGACTTGTAGGCTCTAAAGTTTTATATTGTTTTTTTTTTGAATGCAGTTATTTTTTTGTACATAATTCTACATTTGTAAGTTCAACTTTAATGATAAAGAGATTGTACTACAGTACTTGTGAACTGAAAAATACTTCTTTTGGTGTTTAAAGTGAAAATATTTGTAATAAAAAATAAATATAAAGTGAGTGCTGTACACTTTGTATTCTGTGTTGCAATTGAAATCAATATATTTGGAAATGTAGAAAACATCCAAAAATATTTAAGTAAATGGTATTCTCTTATTGTTTAACAATGCAATTAATTTTTTAATCCCAATTAATTTTTTTAATCACTTGGCAGCCCTAATAAATATTTTGGATGTTTTCCATATTTTCAAATGCACTGCTTCCTCTGTTATGTTTGTTGTGTATATTTGTTACACTTTAATTGCCATATGAAAGACAACATCATTTTACAAGGCAAGTTGTACTCATACAACAATAAACAAACCTAAAACTTAACAAAGTTGTAACGAAATATAGATTTAAATTAATTTTTGTATAAAATTTGTTAGGAGAATAAAAGAGAATTTTTAAAAGATTTTGCTAAAACAAATAAAGAAAAACAGTGTAAGATTTCATCAGTACAATAAATTAGTTTTAAGAGTGATTGTTTCTATGAGGTGACTTCTATGTGGAAAGTTCACCCGCACAAAGTCTATTAGATTAAAGAAAATTACATTTTCTACTATTCAAACAAGCATAATATTCTTGAACCTATTTTTCAGTGGCTACTATTTTAAAAAACAAAGTATGAAGGATAAATGACAGGGCAAGTATCAGTATATCAGTCTGCTTGGATACTTTGTTTGATGTCACTCCAAGTTGATGGAAAAACTGAAGGCTGCACAGAGCCAAATAGGAAAATATCAAAGTGTGTGTGTGTGATCAGCTATGGAATATGTGAGCTTTTAAAACACAACTTTCTCTGCAAACAAGAAAACTGTACCACAAGTGCATCATGGGCCAGTTGGAGCAGTGGCAGATTACACAAGAGCTCTGTGCACCTGTCTTAGCCTATAGGCACCTTGAGAGAAGAAATGCTGTAATGTGCAACTTGTTTACAAATAGGAAGTTGCAGCAAAATATCTTGCCTCTTTACATCATAAGCCAAACAAAAAATATTCCCTACATAACAGTCCATGTGAAAACGTACACGAGCCAAAGTTTACATATTTCAGCCAAGTTACAAACTAACCAGCTATTCTAAACATATCCAGGTAAAGAGAGACTTCAGCTTACTATCTACCTGAAACCTATTCACAACTAATTCCCTGATCATTTGGGAATTAGGGTGCTGCTACCAACATATGACTCATTAGAATCTGCTAAATAACCTGTCTCCATTACTAGAGTGCAAAGGTTGTTAGTTGTTTGGACAGAGATTTTTAACTCTTTTTCCTGCTAGAATCTATGTGGGGCCCTTTCAATTAATCACAGCGTGTCCTACCATATATCCCCATGTAGTATGAGATTGTAGAGAAAGTGAAGATAAATTATGTCAATTTCCTCCCTTCATATTTATCATTTTCTAATAACATATGAATATTGTAATATTTTTTTAAAAAATATTTTATAATTATAAAAATAGTTTTTCAAACATAATTCAAATAGAAATACTCTGCATTATTTCAATTGTTTTTACTGGTAAAACATTACTGTATAAATCACTTATTTCACATGGCATAATACTCAATTTAAATAGTTCAGTGAAAAGTGCTTTAAAAATGCAAATAAATAGATGTGTATATTCTATAGTAAATTGCTGTTCACATTATTTTATATTGATACAAAGCATGGTCTGGAGTACTGCCTCTTATAAGCAGATGGAGCACAATTTTCTTAACAGTGGAACAGGCAGTCTGAAACCAGTCAGATGTCTTCACTGTGATCAAGAGCTACATGCTCAGATAATACAGTGCTGGTACCTCACAAGCACTTACGAAAGCTACAGGTAACCAGAAGACAGCTTGCTCAGCCATGGACTGGTCTGCTTATTTAATGAGAAAAAAACTCCTAAAAGTCAAGTTTTATGTCATGAAAGTCAAAACCCCTTCCCTAGTGTCGGAGAAAAACACAGTTCTCACTTTTTGTTTGGGTACAGCAAGTCAGATGCTTTATTTTCTTTCTCTCTATCAGTTGCATAGAGGGAGAGAGCTAAACAGGTCTCTCAACAGGTAAACAATTACAGCAAGCATTTATACCTTTTGTTACAGACAATAATGAGCAACAGCTGCATTTTGTTTATACATAGGTCATTCTGATATCTTGTTTTGCTCACTAATGTAGACTCTTAGTCTACAGTCCATATTATCTACACAAGGTCGCAACAACTTCTCACACAGTTCTTTCCCACTCGCCTCACACATTCCTCGCTTCTACAAATCTCGCGTTATTAGGGTTACAGTTAGCCTAACTCTTGCTAACGAACTGTCATGCATTGCATCCCCTTCCTGTCAGTTCTTTCTCTGCTTCCACACTAATGATCGCACACAATTCCAACCCCTGAGTTTATATTTGGCAAATTCTACTTTTTTTTGCTGAATAATGTTAACAGCACTGCCACCCTCATTTCTGAGGTGCTCATAAACTTCAGAATCAGGAGGATGTCTTTAAGTTATTCTTAGGGAAAATAGAGAGACTGAGAAAAATCCATATAATGTAGAAAATACGTAAAACAAAATTGGAGTGAAGGATGAAGAAAAAAAATTAAAAATAAAGGAAAAACATAAGAACCACCACACTGGATCACACCTATAGTCCATCTCGTCCAGTATCCTGTCTCCAACAATGGCCAGCAACGGATGCTTCACAGGAAAAATGAACGGCTCATAGTAGACAGATGTGGGATAATCTGCCCCGTCTCTCGCCAGTTAAGGTCTCATGATAATTCCTAATAATTAAATATTGGTTTAACCCCTGAAGCATGAGATTTTATAGTCCTTCCAAAACTTTTTTAGCATTAACTATTATAACTCCGGACATTTTTGTTATCCATATAAATGTCCAGTATCTCCTTAGAATCTTGCTAAATTCTTGGTCTCAGTTAGTGGCAATGAGTTCCACAATCCAACTACATGTTGTATATGAAAAAGCATTTCATTTCATTCGCTTTGAATTAACCACCTTTTAATTTCATTGAATATCCCCTTGCTCTTGTGTTATGAGACAGGGAGAACAGAAGTTCTCAATCTAGCTTCTCTGTACTGTTCATTATTTTATATATTTTTATCATGTCCTCTTTTATTTATCTAAGGTAAACAATCCCAGTCTTTTCAAACTCTCTTTATAGGAATTCTTTCATGCCTTTAATCATTCTCAGTACCCTTCCCTGAACCCTCTTTATATCTGTAATATCCTTTTTGAGATGGGGTAATCAGTTCCGCATACAATAGTCTCTGAGGATGAATCATTTATTTATATTGGTAAATTATTCTGAAAAGGTACAAGTATAATTATATGAATACACAATATCCATTCATATGTTCATTGTATTGTATCTGCATATTAATAGATGGATTTATGTGACATTTTGTTGCATCTTCTTATATTTAAAACCTACATAGGAATAACAGATGAGATATAAAACTGATGTTCTCACTACTTATGGATCCATGGAACTTTTTGCATGAGTAGGGATTTCATGTCCATTACTCTGGCCAAACTGGAACTCAGATAATTATGTTCTGGCCTACTTGAAATTCACCCGGCATTTTCAGCACAGAGATAGCAGCATCATTCTTGTATACAGTTGATATATTAATGTGTTAACTTTATAATATGATTTAGGATCCCTTAGGATGAAAGTTACAATAGAAATGCAGGTCATTATACAATTCGCTTCCAAAAGTTTTGAATACAATGAATTACATTTTGTGTTAGTTCTTTATGCACCAACTATACCGTACAACTGTTTCACTAATAAAAATTAATTTCAGTACTACAAATTATATTAACCTGAACCTAGCATTCTGGCTAATGCTCAGACTTAAGAGGAGCAGAGGAGAAGCAATCCTCTTGTATTTTAAAAATATTTTTATTAGGTTTTTTTTGGACAGGAAAACTGTCCTGCAAGATTCCAAAGTTATGCTATGGAAAGCTAATACAATAAATGCAACTATGTCAAAGCGAGGAGAAATTAAATAGAGAAAATAGCGAATGTTCATTTCTCTAACGTGTATTGTAAGTGATATGCCTTTTGTGACCTGCTCTCCAGCTTACACTTTGGCCTTACTCCTTACTTACATGAAGTAAACCATGTGGACAGACCCTTGTGGAGTCAATGGGTCTTCTTTTTGGCCTTCTGGGTCTCAGCCTGTAGCATCACAGGGTACTGCCCATTTGGATCAATGCATTAAATGATTCCTTCAAATATTTGGAAAAGTGTAAGGTAGGGAATTTATTACAGGATACAAATGACTGAAGTGAAAGAACCAGGACTTGATAGTAACAGTAGGAAATTCCCAAAGGAAATTGAAAAGCATTAATGAAAGATTTCTAAATAGTGTATTTATTACCCTCTTGTGTTCCAATCCTGTAGAGACTTACATGTATATTTAACTGTGAATAGGTCCACTGATGTCTGTGCAGGACTGGCGGGAAAGGGGGAAAGCCAATTCGAGTTCTTGAAGCAACAAAACAAGGTACATCATTATACAAATTTCTTTATACAAGGGTTTTCCTGTTAGAGGTCAGGAGTCCTCTGCCTTCACTCAGAGCACGATCCTTTGGTTAAAAAGTCATGTAATTACACAGGGGAGCTAATAGCAACATCTGTAGTTAAGATTACCTAACACTGTCTGGCTGTACCTAGCATGCTCCATCCCAAGGCTGCATGGGTTGAGCAGGACCTCCAACACAGGGTCCCAGGGCACCTGGGCTGGCACTGAGACAGGGATCCCTCCATCCTGACAGGGGTGCCCCTGGCAGGTACCATGACAAGGGTCCCTCTGCCCCGACAGGCACTGAGACAGGTATCCCTGCGCCCCAATGGAGCATGGTGGACCGTACTATTGACACAAGGAGGTCCCTAGGGGGGACCTGATGGGGGTGCCTCTGGTGGGCACAGACACAGGAGTCCCTGCACACCTGTGGGGGCACCATTGGTGGGCACAGACATGGGGTCCCCTCACCTCGACAGGGGTGCCCCGGCAGGCACCGACGTGGGCACCAACACAGGGATCCCAATGCATCAATGGGGGTGCCCTGGTGGACAACAACACAAAGATCCCAATGCCCCAATAGGCACCAACATAGGGGGTCCCGTGCCCCAACGGGCACCGACACAGGGAGCCCCGTGCCCCCAACGGGCACCGACACAGGGGTTCCCGTGCCCCCAACGGGCACCGACACAGGGAGCCCCTTGCCCCCGACGGGCACCGACACAGGGGTTCCCGTGCCCCCAACGGGCACCGACACAGGGGTTCCCGTGCCCCCAACGGGCACCCTGGCGGCCTCGGCCACAGGGAGCCGTCCCACGCCCCGTAGCCCCTCGCTCTGGCTGGGAGGGAGCCGCAGGAACTGGGACCTTCCCTCCCAGCAGTGCCCTGGAGCTGCCTCCCCTCTTCGCAGGCACGAGAGGGGACGGGTGGCCCCGCCCGCCGGCCTGTGGCCGGGCAGCCTCTGGCTCCTCAGTGGCCGGCGCGGCTGCCGCTCAGGCCCCTCGCTGCCCGCCGCGGGGATCGTGGGACGGGCGCGGGGGAGGCGGTTAGAGCCGCGGCGGCTTCGACCCTAACGGAGCCCGGAGCTGCGAGACAAGAGACGGGACCCGGCGCGGGACCGGCCTCCTGCTCAGCAGCCAGCCGGAGCCCTGCCAGGTTTGACGAGATTTCTTTCCCCCTTTCGTCCCGCAGGGGCCGGGACCCCGGGGCTGCCTTCTCCTGCGGGCGGGACCGCTCCCCCTACAGCCTGGCCACTCAGCAGCAGAGCTCCCGCAGCCCCTGCCCTCCGCTCCCGGCGGGGCCTGGGGCGGGAGCGGGCTGGCCCCCTCCCTGGAGCCTCGTCCGGCCTCAAGCAGCGGCAAAGCAGATGGCTTGGCGGCCAGGGGACATCGTATGACATCAGATTGTGATGTCATAGCGTCAGGATCAGGACATCATAACGCCGGGGTGGGCAACCTGAGCCTGAGAAGGAGCCAGAATTTACCAATGTGCATTGCCAAAGAGCCACAGTAATAAGTTAGCAGGTCCGCAACCCTGTTCCCAGCACCTCCTGCCCACTGGCAGGCAGCCCTGCTGATCAGACCCTCATCCTTCCTCCCTGCACCTCCCAATCAGGGCCGGCGCTTCCACTAGGCGACCCTAGGCAGTCACCTACGGCGGCAGGATTTGGATGCCGCCCTCGGCGGAAATTTGGCTGCGGGGGGGTCCTTCCGCTCCAGGTCTTCGGCGGAAATTCGGCGGTGGGTCCTTCACTCGCTCCGGGACCCGCTGCCGAAGTGCCCCGAAGACGCGGAGCGGAAGGACCCCCCCCCGCCGCCGAATGCTCAGAGGAGTGCTGCCGCCTAGGGTGGCAAAAACCCTGGCGCCGCTCCTGCTCCCAATCAGCTGTTTTGTGGTGTGCAGGAGGCTCGGGGGAGCGAGGGCATGGCAGGCTCAGGGGAGGAGGGGGGCATGGCCTGTGGCAGAGCCAGGGGTTGAGCAGTGAGCACCCCCCCAGCACATTAGAAAGTTGGCGCCTGTAGCTCCAACCCCAGAGTCGGTGCCTATACAAGGAGCCGCACATTAACTTCTGAAGAGCCACATGTGGCTCCGGAGCCAGAGGTTGGCCTCCACTGTCATAACGTGTCAGAGGTCCCTCACTTTGGGTCATGATGTCATTGCCTTGTGATAATGAGGTCATCCACTGGGGTAACATGCTGATGCACCAAAGCAACTTTGTGTGTCTATACAAGACCTGCCTAAAGTGGAAGTGACAAAACTGAGAGCTGCTTGGTGATACAGTAGCTTACTACACGTCTGTCGTTCACTAAAGCTTCTCTGTGCCATATACCCTTTCCCAAGAAGAATCCCCCACACTTAACACTCAAGAAATGTATGTATGTATTGACACCACCAACTTGCAAATCCCATTAGTGAGTGCAAAGCTTGTTCCTACTGTACTAAGGAATTACACTTTAAAATGCTATAAGTTAGTGAACATAGTTTTGTTTTAAGCATTTACTTATTTGACAGTGCTGTGTGTACAATGGGTTGTGGCTATAGAATCAGTTAGGCCCTGATCCTGCAATGAGCTCTGTGTGGGCAGACCTCTGCACTCCCCCAGTTCTCCATTGCAGCCCGTGGAGCTCTTTAGGGGTTCACATATGTAGTGCTTATTGCAGGATCGGGGCATAGTTGAGTTCTACCCTTATGACCATACCCTTATAAAAATCTACAAGGGAACAGAAAAACCCTTTATAAATCAATTTTTGAAGAGATTTTAAAAAAATTCAGGACATCTCTCTCTGATAACCTGGAATTACACAAAAGCAGTCAATAAAAAAAACCACCACCAAAGTTAACAATGTTTCTTCATGACTCAGGACAGCGGTCGATGACAAGCTCAAAAATGTCTTTCTTGGAGCACTCCCAGGCAGGGTCCATCTCTCCATTCAGCCTTTCTATGCAACACCACTTCTACAGCTGCAGCATTGAAAATCCTGTGAATTTGGGGTCCCTCAGATTAGGCACGTATGGTCCACGTATCACCGAACCCTAATAGCTCAATGTGATTATATCTTTTGGAGCTGGGAGAAAATCCTCCAAAAACTGTTTTGAAAACTGCACAATCCTGGTAAGACAGGAAGACCTAACCCACTTTCTCCAGCCACCCACACGGAGGCTTATACAAATTGTTAAACTAAAAACAGTGTTGTATTAAAAAGACATTGAAAAACATCATAGAGTTGGTGATATAAAAATCAAAACTTAGTTTTCCTTTCCTTATTTAAACAATCTCCATTCTTTCTGGCTCCTTGAAGTGTGTGGAGAAGAAACTTACCAAGAAGCTTTTTTTAAAAAGTTTTTAATCATCCCAGGCTTGTCAAACTTGTTTCAATTAATGTCTGATGCTATACTTACAATTTTAATGGGTATTTGTTTACAAAAGATCTTAGATTAAAAAAAAAAAAAGGAGACAGTGAGGAGGGAGAGAAAAGGAAACTTATGTAGGTTACAGTGCTGAATCAGAACACTCGGGTGAAGCCAAGAGATGAACTCATTTTTTTCCCCTCCCTTGAGGACTCAAACAAGAAACAGGAAGTCATTGATTCAAAGTAAGATCATTCACTCCACAATTGTAAACAGTTTATTTTGTGCCAGTAAATATTCCCAAAACCCTTTATGCCTTTTGGAAAATAGGAAATAACTTTTATGGGATGCTTGTTACTGAGCATTTATTTTCACTCTTTATATCAGTGATATTTAGACAGTAACTGGATATTAATTAGCTTGTACACTGAGAAGTTCCACTTAGCCTACACACTGTTCATTAACATATACCCGTGTACTGAAATGTTGTGTTTGTGCAACACCCAAATAGCCTTAACTCTACTCTGCAGTGGTATCCTTAGAGAGAAGCAAAAACTCCATGACAACCATCAGAGGGGTAGCCGTGTTAGCTAATGTCATTCATCTGACGAAGTGGGTATTCACCCACGAAAGCTTATGCTCCAATATGTCTGTTAGACTATAAGATGCCACAGGACTCTGTCGCTTTTTCCATGACAACCATAACTATATAAATATTGATCTTCCCAGTAACCATAAGCACTGTTAACCAACATTGGCTGATCTGACTCCATCCTTTGTGGCCAAACTTGGTCACAACTATAAAAATTCCTAACTGGACAAATAGCACTAAGAAAAGCAACAGAGGGTCCTGT
>NW_020664471.1:6991208-7016085 GCF_002925995.2 Terrapene triunguis
GAAAGCTTATGCTCCCAATACTTCTGTTAGTCTTAAAGGTGCCACAGGACCCTCTGTTGCTTTTTACAGATTCAGACTAATACGGCTACCCCTCTGATACTTAGCACTAAGAAAGTCTTCAATCCCTATATTGTCCCCACAGATTTGTGCATGGATGGAACTCTCCTTGCATGGATTTGCTTCTTCCCATGCAAAGTTTGCAGATTAGTTGCCTGTGTGGCACCATCTTCTTGCTTCTGCATAAGGGGTGAGAGTGGAGACTTGAGGAGCTAGTGACAGTTGTGGGCAGGCTGGGAAAGAATGAACATCATGCCTTTTGAAGCTCTGCAGAGATTCCTGGGAAGAGATAATACAGCATGAGGTTGGGTCCCTAGTAGCATTCCTCCAGCACCAGAAAGGGTAATGGGGGTCAGAGACAGTGCCTGCCAAAGAGTCATCACGTAGGGTGAGGAATGAAGAAATTAGAAACCTGGAAGGTTTCCAGTCTAAGACCCTAGTTCTGCAAACACTTATGTATATGCTTAGCTCTACTCATGTTGGTAGTCAGATTGAAGTTGATAGAACAATTTGTGTGCTTAAAGTTAAGAACGTGCATAAGTGTTTATAGGATTGAAGTCTAAGGTCCTGATTCAGGAAAGCATTCCTATTAAAGTTAAGCACATGCTTAAGTCCCATTTACTTCAGTGGGGAACTAGGTACATGTGTAAGTGTTTTCCTGGGCAGGGATGGACTTTAATACACGCCTAACCGCTTTCTTGTTTTGGGGCCTAAAAGACAGACACTTGAAGGATTGGGAATGGGGATGTAACATGAAAGCAAATTAATATGGTGAAGAATTGACACAGCCTTTGACAATCACATTTGGTTGTTGGCTGTTTTTGTTTCTTCCTTTCTTCTAATTTTTTTAAGTAAGGTAGAGGTCGGGGAGGAATAGGGAAGTTAGTAAGTGCGAAGGAGTGAGTAAGAGCGAGGTAGTGGTAAAAGGAAGAGGCACAATCAGCTTGTTACCTACTTAGCCACGATCAGCAAACGGTTTTGTAGGCATCACAGCAGAGGTGAATCTTAAATAGGGATTTCAAGTAAAGGACAGTGGCTTTACAGATTTTATGAAATAGGAAAAAGCATGAAGGTATCTGAGTATTAGCCAAAGTTGCCAATGTGAACTAGTTCAAACAAGATCCATAAGTAACACAGAACAATTAAGTTCAACATCTACTTGAATTAACTGCCCAAAAACTTGGTTACCACAGAGTTATGGTTGCCCAGGGGTGCCTTATGTTGTTTTTCCAGCACTTGGAGAGTGGCTAAACTTTATCCTCTGAAAGCCAAAGCAAAGACAAGTTAAGGTAACACAAATTTAAACTTCTGAAAACCAGAAGTTTAAGTTTAGCCACACTCCAAATGTTGGAAGGGCATGTCTCAGCACTAGGCAACCTTGACTCTGCATTAATTATGGTTTTGGACAGTTAATTTCACTCACCCCCAATGTCCCACAGCTCAGCTCTCCCCCTCCACTGCTTCTGACCCATTCACAATTACTGTAGTCACAGAAGACACTGGCATATGAACGTTAGTCCCTTCATTCCCCCTGCGTCATCTCCTTGCCCCCCATCTCTCTGCCTCTCCAACACAGATGAGTCCTCCCTCTTTCAGTGTTGCCAAGTATCACAAATTTATCGCAAATGATGCAATTTTGGCCTCTTCTGGAGCCAGTCTCACAGGGACAGGAGAAGGTCCAGCATTCATGCAATTTTCAGACTATACAGGAGAAAACCCCCTTAAATTGGCTGCCTTCCCTACTTTTCTGCCTCCTGGAGAACAGCTAATGACAGCTGCTTCAGGAGGCAGGCAGAACTCTCTCCCTCCCCCTTCTCCTCAAGAGCAGGTTTTGGATAGGGAGAGGAAGACATGGAGAAGGCAATACATTTTCACAAGGGAGATGGGTAAAGGAGGTAGCAGAAAGAACCCCATATCTTAGGGCTCCTTCCCTCCACCTCTCTTGTGAAAGACAGGTCAAGTTCTTCTCTGCTCATCCCTCTTCCTTTCTAATGCTGCACTTCCAGGCTATGACAGGAGAAAGGAGAACCTTCTTAGACCTGCCCTCCCACCAGGCATGGGAATGGGTGAAGAACCTCTACACCTCCACAAGGAGGAAAGGTGTTCTGGTAGCACGGAGCAGATGTGAGACTGCAGGCAATGGGAATGCACAATTGTGTGACTGGGTGGGTGGACTGGGTTGGAAGAGAGAACTGGGAGGGCACAAAATTAACTGATTTGGGGTTGAGGGTACAGAGTCAATGTGGGGGCTGGGGCACAAAATTGATTGATGTAGGGGTGCAGTGGCCAAAATTTCTTACTATAGACTGGCAACATTAATTGTCAGACACATTGGGGCTCATTGTGACAGAGGTGCTCTACTCACCATTGAACAGCACCCCCTTCAGGCAAATCAGGGGATTAGCTCACCCAGTTTAGCACCCCTTTCCAACAGTCACAAGCACATCATCCCACTCACTCCTTCCCTCTCTTCCACCATTTGCCACTCTCCTCCTGCTCAAGGAATCGCAGTGTAGCTACTTCACAACTCAGCCCTCCTGCCAGGTCACACCATGGTTTCCCCTTTGGGGGGGGGGGGGAGAGAAAGAGAAATACTTGCCAAGCATCTCTGGACAAGTATCATTCAGCAATCCTCATGCCTGCTGCTCTGACCCTGTCACTCCTGCTGTGAGGGGCAGTGAACTAGCAGACTGCCTGAGTCACAACATCACTTGGCAGTGGTTGGTAGGATTGGTTGGAAGGCCCACCCTCTACTCAGAGTTCCAGTCCAGGGCCCTTTACCAAGCAGCCAAGGTCTGCAGTTTCCCTCACCTTACTGCTCTCAGCCCTGGACTTCTTCCTATCTTGCTTTAATAGAATCATAGGGTTGGAAGGGACCTCAGGAGGTCACCTAGTCCAACCCCCAGCTCAAAACAGGACCTAATCCCCAACTAAATCATCCCAGCCAGGGCTTTGTCAAGCCTGACCTTAAAAACCTCTAAAGGAAGGAGATTCCACCACCTCCATAGGTAACCCATTCCAGTGCTTCACCACCCTCCTAGTGAAAAAAGTTTTTCCTAATATCCAATCTAAACCTCCTTTCACTCTTCCTACTCAAATTCTTCTCTCTCCTAGGGTCTACTAGCTCAGTGCCAATTGTGTGATTTGCCGGGGGAGCTCCACTCCTGCTCCGTCCCAGGTCCTGCCCCCATTCCACCCCTGCCCCCAACCTAAGGAACAGCAGCATGACAGGGAAGGGTGAGTGTAGAGCCCCTTCCCCACTGCTGGAGGCAGCCTGGGGAAGGAGTGGAGTTCTGATTCTTTCCATTGTTCAGTGAACAGTGGAGGGAAGGGAAGCCCTGGATCCCACTCCCTCAGCCTGATGGAATAGCCATAGGGAGGAAGTGTTGGGAGATGGTGTATTTGTAGGGGCAGGGACTAGAGCACCATTTTAGTCAGTGTCAGCCTTACAATAGGGCTCTATTAGGGCTGTTTGTGTTTAAAAAACAAAAAACAAACCACCCACCACTAACATTTTAACGTTCATTTAAAAAAAAAAACAACCTCTCAGAAGCTCCTTGCTCAACTGATTTCAAATTTGCACCACTAAGCCTACCTCAGGTCTCATGAGGCACAGCAATTTCCAAGAAATTCCCCGTAAGCATTTGGATTTTAGAGGACTTAAACAGCTTTTTTTTTTTTTTTTTTTTAAACCAGTAAGCTAGCTTCCACTTTAACTATTTTGGTGCTACTATCCCCCTATGAGGAGTTTTCCTTCCTAACAAAGGCTTAGTTCTCTGCAAATTTCTTCTATGCATGAAATAGTGTACAGTAGCTAGAGGTTAAGACAGTTGATGTTTCCCCATTTATCAATAGAAAATGTTGTGCAGCTCTGTAATAACTTAGAAAATAAACAAGTAAACTTTAGTATGAAACATCCCTTTACTCTAAGTGCCTGTGTAGGCCATCATATTTCCCCCTGCTTTTATAGAACAGCCACGTACAAAAGTTTTAGGTGTCCCCTAAGATTTCCATAAAATCAAGGTTATATGTATACAAAATATAGACCCAGACATATTAAAGGCAATCTGATTTTTTTCCCCCAGCATAATTATGGCAGATTTTTCAGAGTCAGAAGGAGCTGGAAATTGGAAAGAAAGATGTGTAACTCTGGAGTCACAGCTGATGAAATTTCGTCTCCAGGCAAGCAAGATCAGAGAGCTGTTAGCAGAGAAGGTAGGTCTTATTCTATTAAAATTAATAATTTATATAGACAGTTTTATTTGATAATAGGGGATGAGACTAGTCTTGCTTCAGACAGTGGAAAAGTTTCCCCACTTATCTCACTGCGCCAATGCAGCATTTTAAGTGTAGACCTGTCCATTGTCACCAGGGCCGCCCAGAGGATTCCGGGGGCCTGGGGTCTTCGGCAGCGGGTCCCGGGGCGGAAGGACCCCCCACCGTGGGTCTTCGGGGCACTTCAGCGGCGGGTCCCGGAGTGGAGGGACCCCCCGCTGCTGAATTGCCGCCGAAGACCCGGAGCTTCTTCCGCTCCGGGGGCCCGGCCCCCCCCCGAGAGTTTTCTAGGGCCCCCGGAGCAAGTGAAGGACCCCGCTCCAGGGGCCCCTGCGGGGCCCGGGGCCTGGGGCAAATTGCCCACTTGTCCCCCCCCGGGCGGCCTTGACTGCCACTGAGTACAAGCACAACCTTGGGAATTACTAATTCATGCAGAGACCAGGATCCAGAAACAGCAGGAGATGATGGGGGCTTTTTTTATTCGGAAAATTATAAAGGGGCATAAAATTAAAGAGAAGCCTCCTTCAGAGGAAAGTAAAAATAGAACAATTCCTTCCCTCCATTGTAACCAGTATTTTATCCTAGGTTTGCCTGCTGTTTTATTTTTAAGTAGGGAATGTCTGATTCAAATGACTTTCCCTATATTAGAGGCCATTCAGGCTTACATTTATATGTGATGTAACAAGTTGTATACAGAAAAGTACATTTTCACCATATTACATTAACTACTAGTGGTTTACAACATACAGTGCAAATGGGAAAAGTAATTAGCAGGTATGAATTTCAGGTTGCTATATCCTGTACAAGAAAAATTGAAACCAAGCACTCCATCCATGAGAAATACACTACTTTTCCCTTGTACTAGAAATACCATGCAGTTCAATACCATGTCAAAAATTAGCAGTCTATGGCTCTAGGAACATATAGTCATAGAATGCAAATAATGTGGGTTGTCTGTGTCTGCATTCTAATTCTTTATCCAAAAGTTGTGTGATATTGCACCAGATTGGAGGCACATATTAATACAGAGGGCCAAATTCACCAGTACGCTGCAGCTACGTTGTGCTGCTCTAATGATGCAAAACAATTGTAAACCTGGCTGGCTAGCTCAGATTTAGATCTGCTTTACAGTGTCATTGTAGTTCAATGTAGCTAAAATAGACTACTGAATAGAATCATAGAATATCAGGATTGGAAGGGACCTCAGGAGGTCATCTAGTCCAACCCCCTGCTCAAAGCAGGACCAATCCCCAGACAGATTTTTACCCTAGTTCCCTAAATGGCCCCCTCAAGGATTGAACTCACAATCCTGGGTTTAGCAGGCCAATGCTCAAACCACTGAGCTATCCCTCCCCCCCGACAACAACAATTCCATTTAATGGCAACTTCAAGGTTTCTCATTAGATTGATAACTTTAAAAAGTTTTTGCAGAAATGTAACTGTGGATAGTTAGGGTACTGGCTGAGATGTGGGAGATGCAGGTTCATCTTGCTGCTCTGCCTGATTCAAAACACAGTTTTTCCATCCCACATCACTTCAGAATAGTCAGAGCAGGGACTTGAACCTGTCTTTTCCACATCTCAGGCCAGTACCCTAACCACATAGCAGTAAAGTAACTTTCAATATCCACCCCACCCCCCAAATAAACCTTCCAGATGAAAGTTTTGTGGAAACCAGTACATCTCTCTGAAAAAGTGTTGTCTTTGACAAAACAGCATGCTTTGTGAAATAAAATTGTTCTTACCAGCTCTACTGCTGAATTGGGTCCAGAGTAGATTTTTGTAGGTTTAACAATAAAATAGAAATAATTAGTTCTAGGGAGGAGTCAAAAGTGTAATAAAGAAATATAGCTATTGGTTTTCACTGTTGTTTTAAAGTTTCCATTTTTATGTAATTGACAAAGTTAAAAGCAAATAGAATTTGACAGTACCATCACTCTTCTCCCCTCCCCGCTCTGTTTGTTGTTGAGTAGTGGCCAAAACAAGACTCCTGTTTAACATCATACAGTGTGTATCTTTTTGTAATAAAAAAAATTTGGAATGGGAATTATTTTGTACTAAATGTGTGTAACCGGAATCCCAGGGGAGCCAGCTGAGGTCAGTTAGGGTGCACTGCAAAGAATGGGGCAGCCAATCCCCAAAGCTGGTGGATATTCCAATACTTAGATTTAATAAGTCAGCACAAAACAGCTTCTGTTATGCCTCAGTGGTTACTCAGAAGTCAACAACGCAGTTCCTTTAAAGTAACCCAGCCTCTGCCCTCCACCAAGTCAACCAAGTCAGATATGATGAGGATTAATGAAAATCTTAATCATACAAAAAAGGTTCTACCAATCTCAAAGGATTGGACACATTATCTCCCAGGTTAATGAATATTCCAGATCTTACCCAAATACACACTTATTAAGTCTTAAGTCTTATTAACTAAACTAAAATTTATTAAAAAAGAAAAGGGAGAGTATGATTATAAGATCAGTATGCATAGACATGAGTTCAATTCTTGAGGTTCAGATTCATAGCAGAGATGGTGAGCTTTGTAGTTGCAAAGAGTTCTTTCAGAAATAGTTCATAGTCCAGTGTTTATATTTCAGGGCGGTCCAGTCAGAACTGGGATCTCAGTCTTTGTGGCTAAGGCTTCCCCTGCATGAAACCTCAAGCAGATCTGAGATGACAGGATCAAGACCCAACAGTCTTTTATACAATTCCAGGCCTTCTTTGACAGGTCAGAGTCCTTAGGCCAACAATAGGCAATCAGGGCGACTTTGAAGTAGGTCAGTTTCCCAAGTATCACTGGCAATTAGCTACACTAATTAATATAAGGCAATTGCTTATTTTCCCACCATTTACAGATAGGGTGACCAGATGTCCCGATTTTATAGAGACAGTCCCGATTTTTGGGTCTTTTTCTTATATAGGGTCCTATTACCCCCCACCCCCGTCCCGATTTTTCACACTTGCTGTCTGGTCACCCTATTTACAGATGATTTGCTATACATTTTAAAGAGAGATGAATACAGCAGATATCCTATGTTTACAGTTCATTTAAATGTAAAGAAGTTCTTTTGATCTCTGAATTAACAGAATACAGACTGTTTGATTACATTGTTGACCTCTACCAATATATATGTAAATCACAAAAACACAAGCATTATCTCCCCATATGTTTTTAAGGGTTGAATTGGAGTAATTTATTCTGCAGGATGCTTAACCTGGTCATGCATCACAATATAGCTTAGCTAGTCCTATTTTCATAGGACACAAATCCAAATAAAATGAAGCCCATATAGAATCATTGCAATTTTTAAATGCTTCCCTAAGTCATAAGACTCACCATCTTGCACAAAGATATGCCACAGTAAATCAGTTTTTGTTGGAATTTGCATGCACAGGGCCAAATTTTGCCCTGTTCTCCATGGAAGAGGACCTACCTGGAACCACCGTGTTTCCAATGCACACATTGGCCAGGCCAAGAAGAGGCAGTGAAGTGGGAGGGAAGGGCTACATACCCTCTGTCCCCACAGAGTTATGGCCCTTTCCATAACAGTGCATCAGAGTTAAGGTGGCAGCACGACTAGTGGGTCCACAACTATGCAGCTCAAAGGCCAAAGTTCTTCGTGAACACATGTAGTGGCTATTGTCCCTGTGGCATGAAGACAGTTCAAGCAAGTTGTAGCTGAGGGTCAGATGGCTACTACCAGGGGTGAAAGTAACTTAAAGGACTTACCGGTATGCTGGAGTGCTGAGCAGGGGGCAGGGCCTCAACCAGATGGGGGCAGGGCCTTTAAATTCCCAGGCCCTTTAAATCGAAATTTAAAGGGCTTGGGGCTCTGGGTGCGGTAGCCCCGGCAGCGGAGCTCTGACAGCAATTTAAAGGGCCAGGGGCTCTGCTGCAGTAGCGGTGGCGGAGAGCCCCAGGCCCTTTAAATCACTGCTGGAGCCCTGGGCCGCTGCCGCTACCCCGTGTCCGAGACCAATGCAGGTTCGAATGAGTATTTGAGTGAAGGAGGAAAATTGAAGCAAAGACAGATTGCAATTCAAAACAGGTGGTTGTTTATTAATGGGGAATGAATTACAACTTGGGCTGGGGAGGAATACCTTTACCACTAGCAATACTATCAGAGCAAAAATATTTACCCAACTCTAATTAAAAAAGAGAAACAAGTCATCAATCAAAAGTATCACCAGAAGAGTAATATATGTAACTTGAAACAGTCTATTTACATCCAACAACGAAGAACCGAATGATCTATAATCAACTGCTCACTAAAAGCCAGAACAGACATACAAAACTGAGTAAACCGTACATACATTAATCGAATCCTATAGCACAACAGCAATTAATACAACAATTCGTCCCCTATATACTATACACGAGATTTGGTACCAAGTAAGGGAGGGGAAAAAAGGAAGAGGCCAAGCAGACAAAATATTTACAAAAATTGAAATGCACATACCACACTCCAGGCGCAGCTGACCAGCAGTACAGACACCAGTGGCATGACGGGATGTAATCCGAAACGACACGACACGAGCCGGCTAAATCCGGAGGAGACCCTGGCTGAAACGGTGATCAGGCCTATCAGCTAACACGCAGACACTCCTACAGATTTTGGCGCGGGACATAGCTTTATTCGAAGACCCTTACTCGTGCCAGCATTTGATTGGTCCCCAGCTCCTACACCAACTGGGTTCCGAGCTGGTGCCCTCTATGTCAACAGATACTGCACCCGGCACACTAAGTTTATGCACACGACACGTCAGTATTGTAGCACATGGTACCAATGTGACCTACAATTGACCAGGCAGAAGGTTCGAGAATAGGCACACGGCACCACGGTGATGCACATGACACCAATGTGACCTTTTGACTGACAATTGGCCATACAGATGCCATGTCTGAGCATAGGGTTGCGACACCCCGGGGCTCTGGCAGCGGGGCTCTGGCAGTGATTTAAAGGGCCCGGGGGTTCCGGCTACCGCAGCAGAGCCCTGGGCCTTTTAAATTGCCGCCAGAGCCCCGGGGCTCCCAGCTGCCGCTGCTACCCCGGGGCTCCGGCAGTGGGGCTCTGGCAGCAATTTAAAGGGCCCAGGGCTCCAGCCACTGCCGGGATCCCCGGGCACATTAAATCGCTGGCCTGGGAAGCTGCCCCCTGCCGGTACGGTCGGCTGTGTACTTGCTGTTGCCGGTACGCTGTGCCGGACCATACCAGCTTACTTTTCACCTCTGGCTACTACTGACATAGTGGATCAAAGGTTCTTGGAAGGTTGGGTCCCCCCACTCTCCCTACTATCCTAATTTAAGAATTTATCAGTAAACCCATTGTAAGCATGTGTCCTCACCTTTAGGTGGCCCCTCGTTTCCAGACATTGCATTGCAGAGGACTTCATCTCACATATCTGTCCTGAGGGGCCACTTCCTTGGCTCTGTAATGGCCACCTGGAATTTTTGTTTGACTCCCTCTCTGGCTTTTTGTTGGCTCCACCCTCTGGCATAGTCACATAAGAGTTGACTCCCTTCCCCCAGGGTACTGGAGGTCCAACTGAAAGTTCACAATGTCCAAACGTATAGTTCTTCTGCCACTCTTAGGTTCAACTGAAATCTGCTGCTTCCTGGCCCTTACAGAGATTGTCTTCAACCACTTAATCCCTAGCAAGATTCTCTCACTGCTTCCCTTTATGAAGGACTCCAGCAGTTTACCTCTGAGGATCTCCCTGTTCCTTGTAGGCTCTATCTCATGGCTCCCGCCACAGGAGCCTACTCTGCTCCCTGTTGGTGACTCAGCCTGACTTCCTGAGGTCTTCCCAGCTACGAACTACCCTTATTCTTCTCTCGGAGTTTCTCCCTGTACTGCGTTCCCAGCTCTATATAAATAGTGCTCTCCCTGCTTCACCGCGGCTAGGGCAGGTGGTCAGTCTTTCTAATTAAGCCCCATGACACCCAGCTTCATTACATATAGTTATAAGGTGCTATTTTGCCTCGCTAGGCCAGTTGATGTTTTCCTTCTGTATTCTTTATCAAGCTATATAATTCGCCATAGTTTATTTTCCTAGAACATTAGCTTTCTAACATCAAAATGAAGAAGTGTAGTTCTTTTTGCATTAGGCATTGTGGGTGAAAGACATTTAGGACTTTTTATGTTAACATTTAAACTCACAGCAACTTAACATTACTCTGTAACACTATTGTGATCAACCAAATTTCACCCTAGTAGTTATTATTCCAAACAATATTGGAAGTTTGGAAGACTAGAAAATTATTATTGCTATTAGAAAGCAATATAATTGAAAACTCTTAACAGTTGCCTGATCTTTCAATTTTTATGCATGGAAAACTCTCATGGAATAGGTCCTGCAGAACACTGCATGAGAGTGGGAAAGCTGAGCAGTTGCACAATATATTACCCTTTGAAATTTCACTCAGTAAAAAAACTGAACCTCTCATATCATCCCACCAACCCCAGCAGAGGTCACAGGGAACTCAATAAAACTGTGTGATATGAGTGTTATTCTAAAAAGATCAGCATGGATCTGTGTCCATTACTAGAAAGGAAGCATCAGCCAAAGAGACTAATGCAGTCTCTGTACCATTCTGCTCTGAAAGCTATACTAAAAGGCAACAGAAAACTGGATGACTACACAGGCAGAGCTTCTAACTCAAATGGAACATCTAGTGTCCATCTGACCTGTAAGTGTTCCTTCCAGCCACAGAGGGTTGCTTAGGTGCCTACTCTGGAACCAAAGGCTTTCACTGCTTTGCCTCTGGGATGCAGCTGAAGAACTAGCAGCTGGGAAGAGAAAGTGGCATCCTCAAGCTGGGTAGGGACATAAAAGGGACCTAATATTGGTCATAGCCCTCCCCCCTGACACTCTCCAGCTGCTCCCTCAGATGCCTTCTAGCACCTACCTTTCCCACCTGCAGCTGCTAAGTTATGTGCAGCAGCCACTGCTTGCAGTATTGGTAACACCACATGTTCAGAAATAACAACTCAACCCCTAAAATATCTGAGGTGAAAAAAAGAGATAAAAATACACTGTGGGTTTGATGGGATCACTGGGGTGCAACCTGGACTGTGAGACTGCTGAGCCCTCCAAATGCACCAACCTGGGCTGCCTCTCACGCTGTGATGCCAATGTCGAGCTACAAGCCTCTGACAGGCACCACAGTTACACAGCCATCCACAGGCAGGGACACACCCAACTGAATTACGTGAGTGATCTCCCAACCACTCATGAGCCATCAATAGAGAGGTTCCAGCCAATTTCCCACAGATCCCCAGTCTTGTACCCCAGAACTACTGTCTTGCACTAGTCAGAAGCCTGACTGTGTAAGTTCATTACTTAATTTGCCACTTCTTCATAGGAAAGTGGACATTCACCAGCCTTTGTAATCTGAGCTGAGATTTCCTAAGTATGTCTACCAAAACACACTGTTTTAGGTAAAATATAAAACAGATTTATTAACTACAGAAAGACAGATTTTAAGTGATTATAAGTAGCACGCATAGAGATCAAAGTTGGTTATCTAAGAAATAAAATAGAAATGCAGTCTAAATTCTAACTTTAACAGACTAAGCAATATTTCAGCCAGGAAATGTCTCATCTTAACAGATGATACAAGCAGGTTACAGTTCCTCAATTCACAGACAGGGCCACTTTCCAGCCTGGGACCAAACTTTCCCAGTTGAAAGTCTTTTTCTTGCAGACATCTTCCAGGTGTTGAGATTGGGGGTGGAGGGTGATGATGTCACTGTCTCTCTTTTATACTTTCTTCCAGCTGCTAGAAAGATCCTTGCTGTGACGTGGCTTAGTCCGCCCCCCTGGCCTACGTGCCATCTCCGACAAGCCTCTGGAATAATGGATTGTGTGTTGATGAGCCATTAATGCTCATCTGGCCAGTGATGGCTATGTCTTTGTTGTAATTAGAAGGCTGGCCGTGGGTGTTCCCAACTTCACAACATATTGCAGTAACATATATAGCAATACTTTATAACTTCACATACAATGATAGTACATACAATCCAACAGGATATTATTGTTCAGCAGATCAAGACTTACAAAATGATACCTCACAAGGCATACTTTGTTCAAAACATATCATAATTATATCACAGTGGTGAATATGGGGGTTCCAGGGTGCTATTTTGAGGTACAGTATGTTCTTTTTTGAGCTTTTAGGGTTCATGTTTTCAAGCTTTCCTCTGCAATCATGAAGGCTAGAAATTTGCTTTAATTAAAAAAAAAAGTAATTGCATGATTCTAGGAGCTGAGGCTTTAAGAAAAAACACAGAATATTGCAAGAATTGTGATAAAATTGTTAACACTGTAATGGAGCAAGGAGTGTGGAAGGGAATGGGGCATAGGCAGTCTGGCCTAGCAGTTATAGCTGGGCCCACTTGGTATGGTAGTCGCCAAGCAGGAGCTGGAGGGATAACAAGAGCCAGGTCCCATAAGCAAGAGTCAGGATCAGAGTCAGGCTGGGGTCAGATATCAAGCAAAGCTTGGCCTTGCACCAAGCCAAAGTGTTGTTGTCCAGACAACTTCCTGTGCCAACCCCTGGGGTTAAATATAGGGTTACCATATTTAAACATTAAAAAAAGAGGACACTCCACGGGGCCCTGGCCCCGCCCCTTCCTCGCCCCCTTCCCCGCCCCAACTCCGCCCCTTCCCCATCCCAACTCTGCCCCTTCCCCAAAGTCCCCGCCCCAACTCCGCCCCCTCCCCTGAGCGCCCCGCATTCCCCCTCCTCCCTCACAGCCACGCGCAACAGCTGCCTGAGTGCTACCGGCTTCACGGTTTGCCGGGCAGCCCCCAGAGCTCCAGACCCTGCGCCCCCGGCCGGGCGCTTCCCCTCCCGGGCTCCGGCTGCGCTGGGGAAGCGCCCGGGACTTCTAGTGGCAGAAGTCACTAGAGTCGGAGACCTCCTGGACTACGACCGGGGAGTCTGGCTGGATCCCCTGACGCTCGCTCGGCGCATGGGGCTCTCCAGGCCTTGTACTCCCCTGCGCGTACTTCAGGAGGTGAGGGCCGCTTTGCCGCCCGCTGCTCGGGTCTACCTCGACCAGGTCCTGCGCGAGGGCACTCCCCGCCCACCCTCCACCCCTGGTCCTCCAGACCTCTTTATCGGGCCCCTGCCCCGTGGACCCAACCGACCTCCCCGCCCCTTCTCCGTGAGCCGGCTGCACAACTTGCAGCCGGTTCGTTTCCTGACCGCGCCAAGGAAACATCTATACACGCTCGTGCTCCACACTCTTCACTTCCTCACCCTCGTGTCCCGCCCCGATACGAAGTGGCGGGACCTCCTGCCACCTGTCGAGGGTGAGAAGCCCCGGTGGGCCAGCCTCTATTCCACCTTGGTCCCGAGGCCCGCCGGGGATGTTAGTTGGCGGCTCCTTCATGGAGCCGTGAGCACGGGCGTGTACTTGGCGCGGTTTACCCCTGTCCCTGACACCTGTCCTTTCTGCGGCGTGAGGGAGACCCTGGCTCACGTTTACTTAGAGTGTGCCAGGTTGCAGCCCCTACACCGGCTCCTCACCGACATTCTGTTGCGTTTTTGGTTACACTTTTCCCCTCACCTTCTCATTTATGCACTCCCTATCCGTGGCCCCACAAAGTCGCGGGACCTCCTGGTCAACTTCCTCTTGGCCCTGGCTAAACAGGCCATCTATAAAACCAGGGAGAGGAGGTTGGCCGATGGAGGTTCCTGTGACTGTGGGGCCTGTTTCCGATCCTCTGTCCGTTCACGTATCCGGGCAGAGTTCCTCTGGGCGGCGTCCACTAGCTCCCTTGACACCTTTGAGGAGCAGTGGGCGCTGTCCGGGGTTCTCTGCTCGGTGTCCCCGTCAGGTTCCCTTCTTTTGACCCTTTAATCGCACTCCTGTCCCTGTTTTTACATTAGTTGTGGAGGTCTGGGGGAAGCCCGGCAAACCGTGAAGCCGGTAGCGCTCGGGCAGCTCGGCTCTTCAGCTACACAAAGCTGAGGTGTCTGGAGGGAGCAGCAGCCGCTGCGGCCGCGGGGGAATCCGCCTGCAGCTCGCAGCCTGCCGGAGCCGCTCTAAGGTAAGCAGGGGACTGGGGCAGGGATGCCGGCAAAACAAAGCTGGGAGTATTTTCCCGGACATGTTCAGCTTTTTGGCAATTCTCCCCGGACAGGGATTTGAGGACCAAAAAGCCGGACATGTCCTGGAAAATCCGGACATATGGTAACCCTAGTTAAATAAGGCACTTGGCCAATCAAAGGGCCACAGGGTTCCGTTACTCTGGGTTTCTTGGGTGGTACTTCCTGGAGCATCTACTCTCCATAATGCTCCCTGGGGGTACTGCTGCATCAGCTCATAGTCCCACAGGGCCACTATCAGCTATCCTGGGCTCTGAAAACCTGGGTTCTAGTCCATGGACCCTTACAGGGTGTGGAGAAAATCAGTAATTCCTTCATCCCTGGGACAAATGCTATGTGGAATTGCAAAAACCTTGGTCTAGTTCAGCACATTATAGCAGTGTTATGTCAACCTTACCAGCCTTAGCTAACAAAATAAAAATGTTTTAGTGAGGTGCTAACAGGCAAAATCCTCCATGGCAAAGATGACTTCTTGAGCATGGGCCTGACAGGTGTTCAGCTGAGGGAAGCTGCTATACTTCCCTCCTGTACTGGATCATTAATGAGTTCAGTCAAAAATGGGCCTATTCCACTGTCCTACTTCTTGCCTTTATTTATTTATTTAAATATATATATGTTCTACTTGTGAGCTGGAGTTCCCTCCGCACATTGAGCAAGTCCATGAGAGAGAGTGGCCAAAAGTAAACAAGAGAAGACACCATGTTTGTCATCTGCAGACTTGGGCTGATTTTGATTTTTTGATGTCATTCAAAAACCAGCATTTGGGTTTTTTTGGTCTCTCTTTGTTGACTAGTGATCCAGTAACCTATTTTTTGCTTGTTTGTTTTTTAAATTAAAAACAACAATATGCCAAAAAAAAACCCCCTATATTTTTAAGGGGAAATTAAATGTTTAGTTTAAAATTAACCTAGATGTATATCTATTCCTTTACACTGAATTACTACTACGTTTATTCAAATTTGGAAATGCAAATATTTGGTGCATTTTATAAAACCAGCAAATATCTTCCTGAACTTTTGTGGTATGTGAGTTTGAGAGCTTTCATATTTTAATTTTAAAGAGCTATAAAAGTGTGACTACTACAACTTTTTATTTTTTAGGGAGATTGGAAGACACAAAAGGTGTTTTGAGGGGGCAAAGGAATACACAATATTTTCAGCAGAGTCAATCATTCATTCATTGTTTTTATTGGTTTGGGGGTTTTGTTTGTTTGTTTTTTCATTTTGTCAAGTAATAAAGAGAGCGCATTTTTATAACTCCAACATGCAAAGAAAGAGACCTTGTTGGAGTTTTAAGCAGAAGCTGCTGCTGTAAATGGGAGAGGTCTTTATAGGAATTTGAGGAATGGTGTAAAAAGTATCCCCAGTATGCCAAATTTAGGCTGTCTGAGGAGACTGAGCTTGAAGTAGAAGCGTTTATTTTATTACTGTTTTAGTCTTCTGAGTGTGAAGTTTTAAAAAATCCTTTCTGTAAACAACTGCAGTATTTTACTGTAAGTTAGGCAGTAGCTGGCATTTAATGCCAAGAGGAAAATCCACCCCCCTCTCCCCAAATACCCATTTTTTTCATCTACTACTCAAATGATATAAAGCATAACGTGTTCATTGTTTCTATCACTAACAGTGTTTTAGCAAAAAGAACTACATAACTCTCTTAAAAACTTTCTAGGCTGCTTTGAGCAGCCTACTTTGTATTTCTTTCAGTCATATCCTATAAGGACTGATTATGGAACTGGTCCAAGTCTTGCATTATGGCCCAAACAATAAAACTCAAAGTTGACATGAATGTTTCTGGGTTTGTTTTCTTGAGTGCTCTGAATCATTATTTCATAGAATAATTTTGAACAAAATATTGTGATCAGCATGCTAAAGATACAGTATTACTTTTATAGACATGTTGATTTGTTTGCTTTTAGTTTTAACCTTTCACTTTTGATGTTCTTGTTTGGTACACGTCTTCAGCAAGCAAGTGATATTGTACATGAAAAATGCATATTACTTCGGATACAGGTTGTGAAAATTAAAGGCAACAGCTTTCTAAAGTGGAGAATACATTTTGAATGCATTCCACAAAACATACTATGTGCCTGATATTTGTTCTTATATAACAATAGCTAAGTCCACTTTTTCTGCATTGCTGACATATTTTAAATGTCTGCATGGTTTGTCATTTGATATTTGAAAAATAAAGTAGGCATAATTAGGCATGTGTCATTTGTGGCATGACAATTTTCACATGTACATCTTTGTCAAGAATCAAGGCTATATAGTATGTACATCTTGAGCAGGGTTTGTTTGCCAATGGAATGTTTGCAGAAAGCATGATGAATATTTGTATTTCTTCTAGTGGGTTGTAATGAATAAGTGTAAAAGGGAGAAAAATATAATTGTATCAAAATTAAATAGAGATGGTTCTGCTTCAGTATTTGTTGATTTGCTTTTTAGAGAGCTTATTGTCATAGGAAATAATCAGAGATGTAGGACTGAAAGGGACCTCTATAGGTCATCTAGTCCAGTCCTTGGCACAGAGTCAGGATCAAGTATTACCTAGACCATCCCTGACAGGTGTTTGTCTAACCTGTTCTTAAAAATCTCCAATGACAGAAATTCCATAACCTCCTTAAGTAATTTGTTCCAGTGCTTACCATTAGGAAGTTTTTCCTAATGTCTAACCCAGGGGTTGGCAATGTTTGGCACGCGGCTCACCAGGGTAAGTACCCTGGTGGGCTGGGCCAGTTTATTTACCTGCTGATGCGGCAGGTTCGGCCGATTGCGGCCCCCCACTGGGCGCGGTTTGCCGTCCCAGGCCAATGGGGGCGGCGGGAAGCCACAGCCAGCACATCGCTCGCCCGCGCCGCTTCTCGCCGCCCCCATTGGCCCGGGATGGCGAACCGCGGCCAGTGGGAGCTGCGATCAGCCGAACCTGCTGCGTCAGCAGGTAAATAAACTGGCCCGGCCCGCCAGGATGCTTACCCTGGCGAGCCGCGTGCCAAACGTTGCCGACCCCTGGTCTAACCTAAATCTCCCGGGCTGCAATTTAAACCCATTACTTCTTGTCCTGTCCTCAGTGGGTAAGGAGAACAATTTATCACCTTCCTCTTTATAACCATCTGTTGCGGGGCAATCATACCCCATCCCCCTTTGGGGTGGGGTAAGAGCATTGTAGCTCTGCAGTTAGTCTCCCCTGACTACCCTCAGCCTCAGGGCAGTAGGGCCTATGGCCAAAGTCAATGGGTCTGTCCTCCCCTCAGGGCAGTATAGCCCAAGATGGCCACCCTTTCCTTCAGGGCAGTATGGCCTAATTGCCAGAGTCAATATGGCTGCCCTTCCTTGCAGGGCTGTGTGGCTCAGCGGTCAAAGTCAATATGACAGGTTTCAGAGTAGCAGCCGTGTTAGTCTGTATCCGCAAAAAGAACAGGAGTACTTGTGGCACCTTAGAGACTAACAAATTTATTAGAGCATAAGCTTTCGTGGGCTACAGCCCACTTCTTCGGATGCATATAGAGTGAAACATATATTGAGGAGATATATATACACACATACAGAGAGCATGAACAGGTGGGAGTTGTCTTACCAACTCTGAGGGTATGTCTACACCCAGCCGCTAGTTCGGCGGCTGGGAATCGAAGTTCTGGGTTCGACTTATCGCGTCTTGTCTGGACGCGATAAGTCGAACCAGGAAGTGATCGCCGTCGACTGCGGTACTCCAGCTAGACGAGAGGAGCCTGCCTGCCGCGTGTGGACCGAGGTAAGTTCGAACTAAGGTACGTCGACTTCAGCTACGTTATTCACGTAGCTGAAGTTGCGTACCTTAGTTCGAATTGGGGGGTAAGTGTAGACCAAGCCTCAGAGGCCAATTAAGTAAGAGAAAAAAACTTTTGAAGTGATAATCAAGATAGCTCAGTACAGACAGTTTGATAAGAAGTGTGAGAATACTTACAAGGGGAGATAGATTCAATGTTTGTAATGGCTCAGCCATTCCCAGTCTTTATTCAATCCTGAGTTGATCGTATCTAGTTTGCATATCAATTCCAGCTCAGCAGTCTCTCGTTGGAGTCTGTTTTTGAAGTTTTTCTGTTGTAAGATAGCCACCCGCAGGTCTGTCATTGAATGGCCAGACAGGTTAAAGTGTTCTCCCACTGGTTTTTGAGTATTATGATTCCTGATGTCAGATTTGTGTCCATTAATTCTTTTGCGTAGAGACTGTCCGGTTTGGCCAATGTACATGGCAGAGGGGCATTGCTGGCACATGATGGCATATATCACATTGGTAGATGTGCAGGTGAACGAGCCCCTGATGGTATGGCTGATGTGATTAGGCCCTATGATGTCAATATGGTTGCCCCTCCTCTCTGGGCTGTGCAGCCTAGTGGCCTATTGTGGAGGTGAGCCACCACCCAGAGGTAGGTGGTGGCCAGAGTAGGGGTACTCGGGCCCTCCATACTCTACCAGGTCCCATCCCAAGGCCCTGTCAGTGGTGAGTGCCTTTGCCACTGAGTCAGAGGGGATCTGACTGAAATACAGTGACTTAAGGCCCAGTTCTATAACCGGTCCACTGTCTAGTTCCCCTGGACCACTTTCTACCATATCTTCCAATGCAGTGGTCTGGCATCTCCAGGTTTCTTGGCCTGTGCTGTTCCTGGCAGCTCTTACCTCACTTGGGTATCTGCAGGTACCTGGGTATCCACCTGGGTCTCAGCACCTCTGGCTTCCGCAGACTGTGGCTTCAGCAGTTCCCAGGTTGGAGTCTGCAACATGCATCCTCCCTCTTCAGCAGTGAGCCCAGACTGAGCTGAGCAGCTCTCTTTTATACTGGTGCTCTGGTTGGAGCATACCCAGCAAGGGTGAGGGGGCTTGGCTTCCTCTGCCCAGAGTGCAGAGTTAACCCCTTCCTGTCCAGTGCGGGGCAAGCACACCCTGTCACACAACCTTTTACGTACTTGAAGACTGTTATCATGTCCCCTCTCAGTCTTCTCTTCTCTGGATTAAACAAACCCAAGTTTTTCAACCTTTCCTTGTAGGTCATGTTTTCTAGACCATTTACCATTTTTGTTGCTCTTCTCTGGACTTTCTTCAATTTGTCCATATCTTTCCTGAAGTGTGTTGCCCGGAACTGGACATAATACTCCAGCTGAGGTCTTATCAGTGCTGAGTAGAGTAGAAGAATTACTTCATGTGTCTTGCTTACAACACTCCTGCTAATACATCCCAGAACATTGTTAGCTTTTATTGTAACAGTATTACATTGTTGACTCATATTCTCATACCCCAGGTCCTTTTCTGCAGTACTGTTTCCAAGGCAGTCAAAAGCCGTAAAAGTATATTCTCACTGCTAGGGTAGGGAGCGGGGCTTTAGAAATCAACTCCAGCAGGCCAGTAGAAAAGCAGGTGGTGGGGGTTCCTGGTGGTGTGCAGACCCACTGGAATTCAGTATCCTCAGGCTGGAGTGCCTGGCTCAGTTGAGGCCTGAGAGCATGAGTAGGCCCTACCCAATCGAAGCAGGGAGCCTTATGGAGGTGCTAGCAGGACCAACTGTGAATTAGATCTTAAAAATAGCAAATCTGTAACTTATCTAGAATTTATAAAGCTGCAAGATCCTTTCTCTCTTCCTTTTTTTGCCCCTCAGTGGCTTTGGCCATTCACTTCTTACAAATTTGGCTTTACTCACCACTTCATCGATGTGTATTTTCAAGCTTTTAATTTTTTTCCTAATAGCTGGAAACCGTATGAATAAGTACAGTAAGCTATTGTATAAGTAACTATATTCAAGGTCTTGTTTCCTGAGATGCTCTTTTATTTTTTGCTGTCCTGAATGTGTCCTATAAAACGTTTAGAGAGATAAGGTGAATGAGGTAATATCTTTTATTGGACCAACTTCTGGTGGTGAAAGAGACAAGCTTTTGATCCAACACAGAGCTCTTCTCTGGGTGAGTCCAACAAAAGCTGTTCCAGTAAAAGATATTACCTCATTCACCTTGTCTCTCTAATATCCTGCGACCAACATGGGTAAAACAACACTGAAAACTATAAACTGTCAGTTTGTAAATAAGTTCAGGCTTTAGGCAGCCAGTACTTCTCCCAACCATGGCCTAGGCCCACAAACATTCAGCTAACAGTATTCCTAACACTCAAAACTGTGGCACAGGCAGAAGTTCCATCATCTTCCTGGAGGCCCACTCTCTGGCTCTGAATAGTTTCCTAACATATTTGGCTTCAGTTTGGGCCTTTTGCCAGGTCCACCACAATTCAGCAGGTCAAACCAAGCATAATATCCAGTTATTGTACAATATTAGAAAATCACCAGTTAACTAAACCTTGACCACAAAGCAGGCCACAAACTTGCCCTTAAGGTTTCTTGCATAACTATATGTGGTACCTGAAATCTCTCTTTTAACCTGCACAGCTTTTTGTAAGAAATGGGACAAAAACACTTTACAGTCTGCTTAAGAGAACATTTTTAGCTCTTGAGGTTTTGGCATCTATTTTAAATCAGATCTATTTATTGAAGGATTACTTTAAAAACAGGAAATGGTATGTGATTATTTTTTCCTTTCTATCCTAATATCTTTACTAGCAAGATAAGCTTGAACTGGAAAAAGAGAGAGAGAGAGCATTCATAAAGACTTACAAACTGTAGGAAAATCCTGTGACTGAACTTGATAAAAGCATAGGCTAATTATTCAGCCAATATTATGGGTTGTACAGTTGACCTTCAGTACATTGCCTCTGCAAGTCCAACAGCTGAATCTAACTTACATAATCTACATGGGTATTGGCAGCTGTCCGAGGCTGTTTGCTTTGTAGGAGCTCCCTCCCCTTCAGAGAAAATCCAGGCAATTAAGGTTGCTTTTCAGAAGCCTGTTTCATGTCTCTAATACAGTGATTTTCAAGCTGTGATCTGTGGGCCCCTGGGTATCTGCAGATTATGTCTAAGGGGTCCATGAAAGGTTGTTGTTACCACAGAACAGTGGGTTTCAACCTGCATTCCACAGACCCTTGGGCAGGGGGAGGCGAAGACTAGGTCTAAGATTTCCAAAGGGGTCCACACCTCCATTCAAAAGTTTTCAGGGGTCCGCAAGTGAAAAAAGGTTGAAAACCAGTGCTCTAATACATATTTCCAGAAAGGAGTAACTTTAATATCATGAGCTTGGCTAAAATACCACAGGTATGTTTTTATATAAGCCTTTTGTTTTTTCCACCTGTGTTTTTTCACAGTTTTAACTACCCTTTCTTTCAGCACTTAGCAAATATTTCAAGCTCAAATAATTGCTTATTAAAAGGTACATTTAAAGGATTAGGAAGAAATTGCCTAAAATAAAACACAGTGGTAAGACTGCTGGCATTCATTATGTTTTGAAGATAACTCTGTAACTGCCACCCCCTTATATCAATGGGGAAAAACATGATTTAACCTGCACGGTGCTAGACAGCCCTGGGTGGGAGTGAGGGGAAAGGGAAGCACAAGGTGATGAGTGCCGGAATGGGCCCATTCTCCAGCTCCCATTGGCCAGCCAAAGGGAGCTGGGAACTGATTAGCTCCTTGCCTTCCCTCCATTAATTTAAACTGTTTCCCGGGTCTGTTGGAGCCTCTCATTCTCTTTAGGTGCCCCACTCTCCCTCTCTGTAGTTGTAGTACAGAAGCTGCATTTTATTGTAACATACTGCGGGTCTGACTGCTCTCCTGTTTTGGGGGTCAGGAAGGAATTTTTTCTGTTGGGGTCAAATTGGGAGGAGCCTGGTGTTTTTTTTGCCTTCCTCACAGCATCATGGAGGTATAATAGGTAACAGAGGAGTAGGAATTAAACATTATTAATAACTTTAAGAATGTTTTAATTCACTGTAACTTGTGGCCTCTGTTAAGTGTGGATAAAAGGCCAACATGGCCAGCACCAGAAGTAAAGGAGTCCTGAGATTTTGCTGGTGTATGAGAGAAGAGTAAACATGAAATCTTGCAGACTGAGGTCCGTCTGTGGATAATCCCTGTCCTCCAGTGAGAGGATTCAGAAGAACGAACTGAAACTTTGGGGTTGGCTGAATAGAATCTAACCTTAATTATGGGTTATGTGGTGGGAGCCACATTGGACCCACTTAAATGGCTGGTATGTGAGAGTCCGGGGTGATGAGGTGGATAGCATCCCTTGCCAGTGTAAAGTGAATAAAGTTGCTGCCTGGTGTTTAAATCCATCCCTGTGTCTTCTTCATTCATCTCCCTGTCCTGATTAAGTAGAAGACTCATTGCATATAGTTCACGTGAACTAGCTAAAGAGTAAAGTTAAAAGCAGTTGCAGTTCGTAATGGGGAAGCCATTTTTGCTCAGTTGGAGGACCAATGCAATGAGTTTTTGTGGATGGGGAGGTTGCTTGGATAATATTAAATCAAGATTGTAAAATTATTAGTCATAGCGGTATATTAATACATTGTGCTATGGTAATGCCTAAAGGCCCCATTTGGGATTAAGCCCCCATTGTTGTGTGCACTATACAAACACTGAAAAGAGATAATCCGTACTCTGAACATTTACAATCTAGAGACAAACAGATAATCGGCAGAGGATGTAATGGGGTAAGGTAGCAAATGAATGCGATGAAGAATTGGCACAGCTTTGTTAGTTGCATGCTGTGACACTGGTAAACCAGATGCCAGCTCTTGCCAAGTCTGTAGGCATCACACAGACAAATTCATCGCACAGGAAACCAAATCATGTATGTTACTGTGGTTGAAGATATGTGTTAGACTTGTAAGGATGTGTTTAGTATTTAGACTCTATAAAATGTTTGTAAGCTGCTGCATGCATTATTCTTACTTGTAATGCCTGTATTTCATGCTACAAAGTAAAATATAAGTTTGTCTTATAATTGTAAAAATGCCTGCTCTGAAATTGTGAACTCAGACAGGAAGAGTGTGTCCCCCATCCAGGAGGATTATCAAAATTAAGTGGGCCATTGTAGGACAAAAGCTTTGTTGGTTGCTCCATTTACCCATGGAGAATTATGTGCAGAAGACCTCTTCCCATCGATTTGAATGCTGGAAGGGGAAATAAAGATAGTTGACATGAAGATTTTTCATCTCTTTGCTCTTTGGACTCTGACAAGGGCTGGCCTAAGAAACAAAAAAGCAGAGATCCCCAGGTCAACCTGGGTTAAGCCCTGAGAAAACATTCAGTTCTGACAGATAACTACATCTCTCTCACCTTTTGGAACCATAGACTGAACTCATTTCTGCATGTATGTTGCATGTTTTAACCTGTAATCACTGACATTTCTTTTTCCTAGTTAATAAATCCTTAATTAGTTTGCTATAGTATTGGATTGTCTTGTCAACATGGCATTGTCTCTGGTGTAAGATCTAAGGTACAAATTGATATCTCAGGTGAGTGACTGGTGTCTTGGGACTGGAAGCAACCTGAATATTTTGTGATTTTTGGTGTAAGTGATCCATTATCATTAAGTCCAGCTTGCTTGGGTGGCGAGATAGACTGGTGAGCCCAAGGGGACTGTCTTGAATCCATGCTAAGACTATTATAGTGCTTCAGGAGTTCATATTTGTTACTGGATTGGTGAAATCTAATTATAGAACATACCACCAGTTTGGGGTGTCTGCCCTGCTTTTGACAGTCTGCCCTGAGGTAGGTACTCATGGTCTTAAACCATTCCAGACAGCATGACATATGCATTGGAAGATTTTCATAGATTCTAGGACTGGAAGGGACCTCGAAAGGTCATCGAGTCCAGTCCCCTGCCCGCATGGCAGGACCAAATACTGTCTAGACCATCCCTGATAGACATTTATCTAACCTACTCTTAAATATCTCCAGAGATGGAGATTCCACAACCTCCCTAGGCAATTTATTCCAGTGTTTAACCACCCTGACAGTTAGGAACTTTTTCTATTAATTGAGTTTAGAGGTAGGGAGAAAAGGAGTGGGAAATGAAAAGGGACAGCTTGTTACCTTTCTAGCCATAATCAGCAAGCTGGATTTTTCAGGCATCATGGCACAAGTGAATCCTAAGGAGGGATTTGAAGGAGGATAAGTTAGTGGCTCTTAAGATTTTATCAGGGATTGCATAAAGGCCAGCATGAGAGAAAATATAGAAGCAGTTAAGGGAGAAGCTCACTGGTGAGTGGTAAAAGCAGGAAATGCTCGTGGAGTGAATGGAGGCATGATGGCCATCTTCTTTTTGTAGCTGAAGCCAGTAATTTAGATTCTTGCAGTAACAGGATACGTTTGCTAGCCACCTTTATCTCCAGGAGTAGGATGTGTGAGAATGTTCATGGATTGCACAGCTGTAACTGAGGACAGAATCTGGAGACAGTAGTGTTGCACTAGTGTTACAGATGGCATAATATGGCCTGCAGAATTTTTGTTACCAGTGATGACAAGGGCGTGGGGAGAAGAGCTTTATTTTCAGGTCAGCTGCATTTGCATGTTTGGC